>NC_057796.1:44815601-44974806 GCF_018294505.1 Triticum aestivum
ATCATTTTTCAATCCTTTCTGACTTCATTTGTTATTTTTCATGCATTTACTAATTATTTTGAGCTATAAGACCCTAGGATTGAAAAGCATTTCAAATGAACTCTGAAAAGGTTGAAAGTTGGCATGATATCATCATTTCATCCACATAGCATGTGCAAGAAAGTTGAGAGGGTTACGGCATAAACTGGATGCACTTTGTGTACAAAACGGACAATCTCTTCCGAACGCATTTTATTTTTATTTATTTTACTGCTGCTATTTTTATTTATTTTTCTGCTGCTATTTTTACTTAATTTATCAAGGTTTATTTATTGTAGTTACTATAGTTTATTTTATTTTATTTTATTAAGGTTTATTTAGTTTTATTTATTTTATTAAGGTTTATTTATTTTATAAATATAAAAAAATGAAAATAGATGCGCTTATAGAGAAAATTCAACCTAAATTCATAATAAATTTCTATGAAATTGACTGTGAATTTAGGTCAAATTCCCTGTATAAGGGCATCTATTTTCACTTTAAAAGGCAGAGAGGGACGGGCTTATAAACTGGTGTGAGCCCCCTTCGGTTGGCGAGGTGGGACTAAACACTGGCCGCAACTAGGACCAGCCCTTTAGTCCCGGTTTGTGGTATGAACCGGGACTAAAGGGTGGTGGGCCAGGAGCGTGGCCCATTGGTCCCGGTTTGTACCACCAACCGGGACCAAAGGGTCCATACGAACCGGGACCAATGCCCACGAGGCCCCGGCCGGCCCCCTGGGCTCACGAACCGGGACCAATGCTCACATTAGTCCCGGTTCGTGACTGAACCGGGGCTAATGTGAAAACTGCCCTGTGACCTAAGCCCTGTTTTCTACTAGTGGAGGCAGAGAAAGAAGAAAGAGAAGAGGAAGAAGAAACTTACATGTGGGCCCCACCTGTAAGTTAACGGTCAAACTAAGGTCAAACTAACGGTTTGTTTAGCTGTGGGCCCAACCTGTCATAATCGTGATCAACTTATAAAGACTCGATGATTTGGGTTTTTTGAAACAGCCGACCGCCCATTTGGTAGTTATCTGAGAAAAATTAAAAAGTGATAGTTTTTTGGAACCATAGTCTGTAAACTAGTAGTTTTATGCTATTTACTCATTGATATGTTGTATCTGATGGTAACCAATCATGTATTATATTCTCCACTAGAATGCACGTCCCCGCCAACTGCTCTCATTTTTTTCCTAGTCCTATCAAAGCTACTAGAATAAATATGCTACACTACATCTTATAACAACTACAAACTTTTACTTGAAGAAATATGCTATACTACATTTTAGAACAACTACGAACTTTTACTAAAGGAAATATTCTACACTACATCTTATAAACAACTACAAAATATGACTATAATAAATATGCTACACAATGGTGGCGGGTGGCTGTGGTTGTGGTGGGTGATGGCGGCGGTTGGCTGCGGTGGCCCCCTGCCCCTAGCGCCACCGCCCTTGTGTGTCTATCTATGAAAAAAAGGAATGAGAGAGAGGAAGAGAGGGGGCTGTGTGCCTACCACGGTGGAGGCAGCGGACCGTGAGAATGGCGAGGGCAACAGGGACGGCGAGGGCGAGTGGTGGTGACGGTATGACGAGGACGATGATGATGGGGAAGACGAGGGTGGCGGTGGTGATGGGGACGGCGAAGATGGTGGTAATGGCGGATGGCAAGGACAAGGGCCGCAACGAGAGGTAGGAGGAAAAGGAGGATACTATTTGTGTGGATAAGACAACCTCCCATGTGGGTGTGAGCGGTTTTGTGTCCGCCACAGCTAATCACCTTCCAGTGGCCGGCACGTCCATGTGTCCTCCACAACTCAACTTTTTGCAAATCTATTATATCGTATGGTTAAGTTCGTTTCATCATTTTCACTTCAGAAGTTTCAAAGTTTAATATACACCATTGGAGTTGGAAGTTCTATTCTCAAATTTGGCCACTTTTTTTTTGCTATTTAAGCACTACCTGATTTTTCGGCCACTGGAAAGGGCAAAAAACTCTTCGATTCTACATTGCGTGTAAACGAGCTCTGAAAAGGACAAAACTTAGCATGATGTCTTCAATGGACCCTGTAGGGTTATTTAAGAGCGTTACGACAAAACTTGACGCTCTTCATGTACAAACCATACACTCTCCGCCGAAGTGTCAGGGTTTCCAACGGAAACCGCTGCCTTTCAAACACAACTATATTTTTTTACATGATTTCAACTTCAATTTTTTTATATGATTAATAAACTCCATTGGAAATCTCATGCTCAAATTTGACCACTTTTTTTGTTGGTTTGCTATATATTTTCAAAGCACTAACTGTTTTCTGGCCACTAAAAGGGGAATAAAGCTCTTTGGTTCTACATATCGTGCAAGCGAGTTTCGAAAAGAATGAAACTTGGCATGGTGTCTTCGTCGGACACCTTGTAGGGTGTTTTAAAATTTTGAGAACTTGACGGCAAAAACTTTACGCCCTTCGTGTACAAACCGAACACTCTCCGGCGAAGTTTCAGTGTTTCGAACGGAAACCACCGCCGCCACAAACAAATCAATTTTTCTACATAATTTCAAGTTCCAACATTTTCCATGATTAATACACACCATTGGAAGTCCCATGCTCAAATTTAAGACTATTCTAGGTTTAGTAAATATGATTTTTCAAGCATTTTTCGGGCTTAAGGTATGTGTGGCGGGTGGCTGATACGGCCCGCGACTGCAAAGCTTTGGAAATTTTCAAAAAATTTGACGCGGATTGCCAAAATATTATTGTGGCAGACATGTTTTTTGCCCGCGACCAGTGCATAAGAAACCAGTAGCGGGCACTTTTTCTTTGCTCACCACTGTTGTTTTTTCCCACGTGTATATTTATAAAAGTTTACAAGTGATGGGTTGTAATTTTTGCTCGACACTGCTATACATGAAGTTGTGGTCGGTGATATATTCTACCAGCCGCTACTACTTTTTCAAAATAGCAGTGGCAAGTGCTTGTCCTCGCCTGCCACTAAATTGAGCCCATCTATAAGGCCCTGTTTGGTTTATAAGTTCTAAGACTTTTTCTAGTCCCAACTAAAAAGTCCCTAGTCCTTAAAAAGTCTCTCCCTGTTTGTCTCCAGAGACTAGAAAGTCCCTAGTCCCTTCCTAGAGGTTATTAAATGACCATGTTGCCTCTAATATATAGAAAAATAACAATCAAACAACATCATGGGGTGGCGGGCCAATGGATGCATGGAGGGGCATTGTTGGAAAAGTCCTAAAAAGTCCCAAAAAGACTCTCCTTGAGAGTCTTTTTCATTTAGTCCCAAATGCCTAATTTAGTCCTTAAAAAGTCCCTCCCGTTTGGTAAAAAAGTCTTTAAAAGGGACTTTTTGTAGTCCCTACACAAAAAGTCCCTAGAAACAAACATCCCTAAGTCTTTTTCCAGTAGTGACGGGATGTTTGACTAGTTTATTTAGTTTGCTGAGTACTTTTCACTTGCATCTCGGTAATGTACTGTGTTTGCCTTGCTCCGCGTTTTCCCAAATTCGGCTCTCAGGGTACAACGCGTTTGCCGAGAGCCGGTGATTTAGCTCTATAAACGCTCGGCGTACAACGATTTTCCAGTACTGTTGAGGACAAAGCCGAACCGCTAGCCCGTTGGATTTGAAAAGTCGACTTATTTTCTTAAAATCAGACAACTGATAAATAGGTGGCCCTCAATTTCTATACCGTCTTGGAGAAAATTACAAATCTGGGGGCCCCTCCTTCCCCGCAAGCCCTCCCCCTCTCTCCTCCTCCTCCCTGCCGCCGTCGCCGGCGCCCGCCGCGGGCCTGGCCCGGGCGACGTTGGCGGCGGCGGCCCCCGGCCCTTACCCGTCTAGGGTTTCTCCGGCGCGGGACGGAGCGCTCCGGGCGGTGTCTTCAGGCGGCGGCGGTCCTGTGCGGCGGCGGGGTTTCCTGTGCGGCGGCGGGGGCGAGTTCTGGGCGGCGGCGGCGCCGTTGGTGGCGGGGCTGCGCGGCGGCGCGGGCTGGCGGCGCGCGCCCGGCCCAGATCTGGGCCCTTTGGGCCCCATCTGGGCCTAGGCGGGCCGGCGACAGTCGTTGCGTTGGCGTGGCCATCAGGAGGCGGTGGTGAGCGGCGATGATCGGCGGGGGCTGGTGGCGTCGACGCCAGCCTGCTGCAGCGTGGCCGGCGGGGCTTAGCGGACCCATTTCGGGCCTGGTCGGGCCAGGGGTGGCCTGATATGCCCTGCTGCCGTGTCCAGATGGCTACCGCGACGGTGCCGGAGGCGCGAGCCTCCCGCACGACGGTGGTGGAGGTGGTTCCCTCCCACTCGGCCTTGGTGCTGCTGCTCCCGTCGCTTGGATCTTCTCTCCGGTCTTCTTGGCCTCGTGGTGGTGCTCGCAGCGAGACAGCGTTGGTGGCGGCGCAACCGTGATGGCGCATGGTTGGGCGGTGGTTTGGCTGGTCGGCTCCGATTGGCTGGTAGGATTTGGTGTGCGGGAGAAATCCTTGCCGGTTCGTCCGGCTCCGATGCGATGACACCGGCGGGTGCCACTATCCCTTCTTGAAGGGTGTCGGAAGTAGCTATCCCCCACCTCCCTCCACGTACTGAGCAGCGTCGTCGGCGTCACATCCCTTCTTGGAGGTGCTGCTTAGTTCGCGGTAGATCGGAGCCTAGGGCTGTGGTGGTTTGTATCCGGAGGTCGCAACGGTCGCGGGTCTGCCACACTTTGTCGAGCTGCCACTGTTGGCATTTATTTCTTTTTCTTTTTTTTAGGCTTGATGTGCTGCTCGCCCTAGCATTGCGATGTGTACAATGATGGTTTGCTTTGGAATATAAAGCGAGGAAACCCTTTTTGAATAAAATTAAAATCTTACCAACACGGCTTGTTCAACTCTACCAGCGGTGCAGCACTAAGAGCTGCACCATCGTCTATACACATACACGTCCCGGCGGCTCAGGCCAGGCCACACCTTCCTTGGTTGAAGAAACAGCACAGCGCAAGATCGGTCTGCCAAAGAAGCAAGATGGCCCGCGCCCAGCTGTCCTTCGTCCCCATCACCCTTCTGCTGCTAGCCAGCCTCGCCGCCGCCGCCGCAGCTGCAGCAGCTGCGGATACAGAGGAAGGGGACCTCAGGATCAGCGTGCAGTACGCAACCGAGGAGGAGTCGCGGTGGCTGGACCGCTGGGCGGAGAAGTACAAGGCTCAAGGGTCCGGCGAAGGCTTCAAGGTCCAGCCGGCCACCGACGAGGAGTCGGCGCGTATGAACAGCATGTTCACCGGCGTCGGCTACGACGGCCACATTGAGTTTGACGACGACCACCCGTATGTACCCTCCTCACATCACATCCGTCATGTCCACATACTGAATTTTTCTCTGCTTGCTTTGCTTGCTACCACTCACCAATCACCATGAATATTGAATTTCGCTTCTGGAGTGCAGCTTTGGCAGAATGGTCGTGGATGCCTTCCACTCTCGACCTCGCCCGTCCAAGCCGAACGAAAACGATGATCTGCAGAAGAAGAACCTGGAGGAGTCTAACTCTCGCGCCGAGGTAGATTAATCCGACCGGCACTGCATTAGCGATTCAACTTCTGTTGTGTTAACCCTTGTGATTGTCTTCTCAGCATGACGTCAAGGATCTTTAGGAGCATCGTCGGTACCTAATCGGCGAGGTCATTGAACGGAATAAATAAGGGAGGACGGCAGCGAGGAGTTCGTATCGTCTATCATTTGCCTGTCTTATTTAGTACCTCGGCTCAAGAGAGATTAGTCAAGTTCTAGCAGTAATTCTGGCTTATGCTGCTGTGTGGTGGTCTGGTCTCCATTTGCAATATTATCTCTGTTTCTTGCCAACCTAATATAAGTGATATGCAAGTCACCTGTTCCTTCTACAATCTAAATCTCGGTAAAACAACCGTAAAATCATGTAAAATGCGGTAATGGCTAACTCGCTATGGAAAAAAATGAATCTTCGAATTTTCTGGGACGGTGGTAGTACACAACAAGGACAACTGTACATGCAGCAAAAGGAAAAAGGGAAACATGGTTTAGGTTCATAATAAAAGAAATAATGAGTGAGTAAATTCCTTAACAAGAAAAAAGAGTGAGTAAAGAATTTTACGGGCTGTGAAAATCCAGCAAATATATACAAGCTAGCTATATGCATTCAACACACACTTTGGATGGTGGTAGTACTTCTCTTGGGACAGTTGAGACACGCCCAAAGAGTTGATCGATCACGCCAAAGTTGAAGCAGCACCATTGGCCCGTGCATGACCGCCCACCAAAAGGACATGAACCGTAAACGATGTACAGATCACAAGCAACGTACCTATAAAATATCTTTCTCTTTAGAAATATCGAAAATCATTGTTGTGAAATTTAATTTAAGCAGATATTAAATTACGTACGTCAAAAGCGACAATGAAAACCATGAAAGAAATATGAAATGCATACACAATAAAGGAAATAATGTGTATATAGGAAACAACAAAGGGAGACAATACAGGTAGCTAGGAGAGGTTTGGTTTAGGTCAAATTAGAATAATGAGAAATCATTTTTCGTGTTCGCACACGAACACATCACCGTGTACCCTCGACGCCGGGGGTGATGCACCGCAGCTCACGTCGAAGGAGACCCGCCAGAAGCGCGGTACGCAAGCACCCGAAACCCCACACGCCCGGGAGGGACCCCATCAGGGCGCGCGGCGACTATGGGCTGCCCTAGGTCGACCTGATCGCCGCTAGAGCCTCGAGGTTCGCCGCCCTGCAATGAAGAAGAACGAACGAAGAACGAGGAAAAAGAAGAACAAGGGAGAGAGATAAAGGTAAAGGTAAAAGATGATAGATTGATATGTCGATTGTGTGTTGTTATTGAATCAGCCGTCACCCCTTACATATATATGAGGCGGCTGGACTTTCCGTACAAGAAAATGACTCAAATCCAGTCCAAAACATTAAAAGATAAACTAACTCGGACTACGAGGGCCGGAACTTCCGGTCAGCCCGAAACTTCCGGCTAAAATTACATCAAGTAGCCCTCTTGTATAGCTCCTTCAGGTCGCACATAGCCTCAGATCACGATGGTCCAAAAATCAAAGTTGTAGATCTTGCAATGGAGAAAAACTCTTCAGTTCATCACTTTTTCATCCGAGGTCATGTTGATATTGAATTCTGCCTGCAAATCTGCAAATAATGTTAAAATTTCAGTTTCGAGGCGCACCGCGTGCAGACTTTCGGTTTAGCCCGGAACCTCCCCGTAAGTTGCCCGGAACTTCCGGGCTATAATTCTGCAGCATATTGTTTTGGCTGTAACTTTTACATACGAACTCTGATTGAGACGATTTTTATATCAAAATCGATCATTTCAACGAGGCAAAGACAATTCGTGTAGAACCTTTTCTCATATGAGGCCATCTTGGGGGAGTAATCAGCCGAATAGTTTTCTGGATAGTAAATCTCAGTACTTCGGACATAAATTCGGCCTTAGAGATGAGACCGGATGGCTATGGCCCAAATATCAAAGTTTCTTTGATAATATAGAACTTTCTCACTTTGAGCACTTTTCCATTTAAAGCCATCTTAATTAAGTTCTTGACTGTGCCAAAATCTGGAGTCAACACATGCCCCCCTATTTTTCGGCAAAGCTTGCGTGCCGAAAAATAACTTTCGCAATGCTCTTTCTAAGGACGATATCAACACTCCATCGGACATTTGTACGTGCTTAGGACGATAAGTATATATCGGCCATTTAGATTAGCAACAAAAGTGAAGCTAATCAAACATATAATCCATAGATTAAAATAAGCCCATTGAGGGTAACCAATCATACCTGATGACAAATTCCATGTCATAGGCATCAATGACATAGTTGAAGAAAATGGATAATGTGTGGAACGAAGATGTTGAAACCTTCGGCTTGGTACTTCATAGTTTTCACTCTTTTCCTTCTTTACCTTTGCCGCACTTCTTGTAATGAAAGCTTGCACATAATTCTTATTTTGAATACTTTCTTTGGGAACCCATGCCATGTTTCTCTTTTCAAGTTCTTGTGCACTAAGCTTTTGCAACTTCTTCTTTTGCCAATACCGTAAGCCGAGTGGGCACCCCGACTGCGATTTTGTTTGAAGTAATGGCAATTCTTGTTTTACCTTGTGCACTCTCAATTTCTTCCTTCAGATTTGGCACTTGATTGACTTGCCTCATTGCGTTTTGTAGCCAATGTCAACACTTTAATTGGCTCTTTTTCATCTGTGATCATATTTGAAGTGGCACTCTTACGACCATCTCTTTTGACGTGGTAGACTTGCTTGACCACCTCTTTCTTGTTCCTTGAGCTCCGGACCGATTCCTTATGATTAAAACGGTCTTTGACATGTGATTGTTCAAATGTTGATCTTTTTGGAGCTGCATAATGTTTGTGAGATGGTCTAAAATAAGATGAAGAATGCGCCCTTGTATCATACCTGTCCCACGATGGATATGGATTTACATGATCATATGAAGGTAACCATGTCATTGGCATTGGCGGCACAAAATATGGATATGAATATACCGCATTAGAATTCTCATTTTGCAAATACCAATCCTCGGGTTTGCGCCTAGGGAGTGATCTTGATGCTTTTCCATTAGTTGGCCGATAAGCACCTTTTTCTTCACTCTTCTTTTGATATTTATCTAATAATTGTGCAAAAGTGACTTTGGATTTCTTGCACTTGTGCTTATGGCGGCCTTTATCTCCTTTGTCTTGACTTGCATCGATCTTTGGATTTGCTTGTTGCCCCCCAGTCCTTGGCGTCTCCATTGTAGCTTCGATGGAATTTTCGCCCTCAAGATTATGTTCATTATGCTTTTCAACAACTTCTTTACTTGAAAGCTTGATACCATCACCTGCAGTTTTTACCTTCTCTTTAAATGGATCGGCTTGAAGCAGCCGATGCAAAAACTTTCTGCCATCGGAAGCAATCGGAATAGACTGGTCATCTCTTGGTGTCTCAACAAATTTTAATCGTCCTTTATCAATGGTCGATTGAACTATTTGACGAAACATGTGGCAGTCCTCAAAATTATGCTTGGACGAATCGTGCAACTTACAATACATTCGTCCATGGATAGATGGCTTGACATGGTGATTAAGAATTCTAACGTAATTATTTTTCAACAACAAATCAAAGATTTGATCACACATGTTTGAATCGAAGGTATACCTTTTGTTTTCTAGCCGATCTTATTGTGAGAACGGCTTTGGAGTTAAGCAAACGAATGGTTCAGATTTGACATCTTCCCATTCGGCTATGAATTCTCTTTCGCATACTTTTTCCGATGTCCTTAAATAAGAAACTATACTAGCATCGGTTTTCCCAAAAGATTTTAACCTTGGCTTTAAATTTCTCAAATCAAAGTAGTTAGAAAATACACATCTCAATTGAGACCATGCGTAAGCCAAGCATGAAGCAAGCAAAGCTACCCAATTAGATATGAACTTTAAATAAAGCAATGGGAAAAGCTTTGGCTGCAGTAATAAGTCACTATCGGTCTCTTTGAATGGTACAATATATTGACCGATATGCTTAGTAACAATTTTATTGCTAACAAGTAAATTGCCCTTCTTCATTGGTCTTTGAAAATTACTTATTAGAATTTTTCTAATAGATGCATCAACAATAAAGTTGTGACCAAATCTAAAAATAGGTAAATTACTTGCTAGACATACCTCTTGAAATATGTTGGGAGAGCATGATGATTGCATATGATGAATAATATTGTGCTTTGCTTCTGGATGACTTCCCAACACCATCTCACAATTTTCTTCTTGATTTCGTGCATCATAAATTTGAAGATCTTCGTCAACCGAACTTTGTTCGGCTACTTGCTCTTGTCCTTGAAGCTTGTCAATTTCTATGGCACGAAACTCATAGGGCAGGAAGTAGGTTCCATTAACTTCAGAAAAATCAAACATGGTTGTTTTGCTATGCTTGCCATGCCCTTTCTCAATAATGCTTGCTTCTTTGGATTTGATGGATTCGGAATATATACTACTTGATTTGGCTTTTTCAACCGAAGCACTTTTAGTTTCCGAATCATCATTCTTTTTGCCGGTTATATCAATTGGCAAGGCTTCTTTTCTTTGAGCCAATTCCCTATCAATTCTCTCTTGGCGAAGTACTTGCACCCTATCGCGCAAAGCTTTAACTCCCCTCCCAATTTCAGCCCGCTCTAGATCAGTTTGCCCCCCAATGCTTTTAGGCTCTTTCGGCAATGAAGTGTTAGTGTTGCCGAAATTTTGCAATTGTGTAGGGGGTGTATAATATGCTGCTGTACTAGGTGGAGGTGTATGCACTACTGTATGACCATATGCTCTCTCAACAATACTATCAATTGATGAAGTTTCATCTTCCTGCAAAACTCTAGCCTTTATCGCAGCATAATCAGGAAACAACCCCTTTTCATATTGTTCAAGGCAAAGAGCATTAATTCTCTTGTTTTGTGCCAAGCTCTTTTTTAATGCAGCCACGACCGCTTCTGGAAGGGATTGCTCCGCAATACTTTTAGATTCTTTCGGCAATGATTTGTGAGTGTTGTTGAAATTCTTGAATTGCGTAGAGTATGCATTATATGCTACATTATTTGATGACGGCACATGTGTTCCTATAAAAATTTCACTTATTCGCTATGACCATGAAGATGCGGGGCCGAATTATGAACATCTACAGATGCATACGGTGCTGAAAAATTACTAACATGTGGTGTAGCATATGATGGTTGAGAGTAACTGGCCGAATAGCTAGTAGTAGCATGGCCAATTTTCCCGTCCATCGGCAAGGTTGGATTCACATATTGCAAATTAGTTGCCGATGAATAAAAAGGTGAAACACTTTCTTGTATGCTATTGGAAATTTTAACATGAGGTGTTTTAAATTGATTAACCAAACCCATCATGTTGTTCATGGGCATATGGATTTGTGGGGTTGCCGATGCATGAGAGTTTGGATACATATGTTGTACGTTGCTAAAATCATAAGAATTTGTAGCATGAAGATTGCTTTGCATCGGCCCTTGCGCATAATTAGATGCATGATTGATGAAACTAGGGCTAGCCGATAGATTATGCTCATTAGGTGATCCAGCAACAACATATGGATTATTTGCATCTACAAAGGGGAATTGGTATTCATATTACCTTTGTAGATTTCAGCAACTTGATGACGATCTCTTCGTACCAAGAACGGGTCGGAGACCGTTCAAAGCTTCTTCCCCAGCGGAGTCGCTACAAAGTGTGTTCGCACACGAACACGTCACAGTGTATCCTCGACGCCAGGGGTGATGCACCGCAGCTCACGTCGAAGGAGACCCGCCGGAAGCGCGGTACGCAAGCAATCCGGTGGGTGCTTTTGACGACCCGAAACCCCACACGCCCGGGAGGGACCCCGTCAGGGCGCGCGGCGGCTATGGGCTGCCCTAGGTCGACCTGATCGCCGCTAGGGCCTCGAGGTTCGCCGCTCTGCAATGAAGAAGAACGAACGAAGAACGAGGAAGAAGAAGAACAACGGAAAGAGATAAAGGTAAAGGTAAAAGATGACAGATTGATATGTCGATTGTGTGTTGTTATTCAATCGGCCGTCACCCTTTACATATATATGAGGCGGCTAGACGTTCCGTACAAGAAAAGGACTCAAATCCAGTCCAAAACATCAAAAGATAACCTAACTCGGACTACGAGGGCCGGAACTTCCGGTCAGCCCGGAACTTCCGGCTAAAATTACATCAAGTAGCCCTCTTGTATAGTTCCTTCAGGTCGCACATGGCCTCGGATCGCGATGGTCCAAAAAGCAAAGTTGTAGATCTTGCAATGGAGAAAAACTCTTAAGTTCATCACTTTTTCATTCGGGGTCATCTTGATATTGAATTCTGGCCCACAAATCTGCAAATAATGTTAAAATTCCAGTTTCGGGGCGCACCGCGTGCAGACTTTCGGTTTAGCCCGGAACCTCCCCGGAAGTTGCCCGGAACTTCCAGGCTATAATTCTGCAGCATATTGTTTTGGCTGTAACTTTTACATACGAACTCCGATTGAGACGACTTTTATATCAAAATCGACCGTTTCGACGAGGCGAAGACAACTTGTGTAGAACCTTTTCTCATATGAGGTTATCTTGGGGGAGTAATCAGTCGAATAGTATTCTGGATAGTAAATCTCAGTACTTCGGACACAAATTCGGCCTTAGAGATGAGACCGGATGGCTATGGTCCAAATATCAAAGTTTCTCCTTTTAATGATATAGAACTTTCTTACTTTGAGCACTTTTCCATTTGAAGCCATCTTAATTAAGTTCTTGGCTGTGCCAAAATCTGATGTCAACATTCCGTAGGTCCAAAGCCTCCTGCTACAAATATCCACGAACAGCCTTTTACAGCGATTCCCCCAAAAGAGAGCTTTCTACTCTGAAACAAGAGTACAAGACGTCTGTTTCGATTTCCAACTACTCCATTGACGAGCAAGCAAACAGAAACGACATGCATTGATTCAAGTTCAACACGCACCCCGGTCTTGGGAACGTTGAGCTAGTAGTAGCAGCTGGTACATGCATGATCAAACAATATGGATCGGGACACACAATGCATTGATGCTGCTGCTGCTACTTCTTTTGGGCACATGCACATGCACTACTGGCCATACAATGTTTTTTTAGGTAATATCATTCGGAATCATAGAACTTGCACTCAATATTCAGTTTGGTGCTAGAATTTTAAAAATATGTATTTGTGGTCACCTAACTTGACATCGCATGCTAATACGATCACAAAATACACATACGGACGTACCAAGGTGTATGGCCTCACCTGTCAGTGAGTGATGGCGCACGCCTAGCTTACTTTTGCACAAAACAACCTCACATTTTTTATTTACGAAAAAGTTGACCACTATACTACATATAGGTACAAAATTAACACAAAAATCGGGGGTGCCTGGAATCGAACCAGCGACCAATGTTCACAACATAAGCTACTGTAGCCAACCTCCATTCCCGTTCGCATCTCAAGAATGAATAGCAAACTTAGAATCTTAGATGTATTGAACGTGGAGCTTAAATGACATTTATTTTTTCGTATATATGATCTTTTTTTCATCAGTGGGTGTACATCTGCAGCCCTTTATGCTATTTTACCAGTCTTTTTTTTAACCTAAAACATGTAGAGGCGCGCACTGCTCAGTTCATTTCGTTAAGCAGGACGAGAAGTCATGTTCAGATAGGTTGACGCATTAAGATCAACATATAATGCCATCACACGGTACTTACAAGTTTTTTTTTGACACACACATAGTACTAACAAATGGAGCAGTAAAACAATGGCAGTGATACTAATTGCACATCAAGATGGTTTGACAGAGCGGTAAAACAGAGTGCCATTTCAACAATCAACCCCTGTGCATGGAAACTTGTTCTTGCTCCCTCGGTCACTCTGGCTGGCTGCCTAGCAGCACATACAAGATGCATGTCTTTCGGAAGGGGGGCGCCGTTGCTGGCTTATTTCTGCAAATACTACGGCCCATTTTGCATTATTTTTTCAAGATATTTGTAAAACATAATTAATAAAGTTATGTTCTAAGAATATTACAAACGATCATTAGTAAATGAAAACATTTAAATATACACTTGTGTACTATATACAAATATTTAGTTAATACCGAACTGAAAATATATATGAAAAATAAATATGTTTAATGAATCCAAAAAAATTATACACTCACGGCTTATATTTAAATGATACAAAAAAATTTGTAATTCATAAAAAATATTTAAATATATGAATATTTCAAAATAATAGGTGCAAAATTTGAAAGTAGGTTATTTCATGTATGTAGAATGTTTACAACACACGAATATTTAGACGTTATTTTTATTACTGAAATTATAATTTACATACTATCTACAAATATTTAGTACATTACGACTAGTTATTCATTGTACACGTGTATACGTGCAGGTTGTAGCGACTAGAACGCCTTGTGTGGTACCCATTGGTTGTTTGTTCGAGAGCTGGCGGCCACACTTTTCCTGTTAATTTTCACCGTGTAATGACAGGACCCATTGCTCATAGATGTGAAAAAATTAATGTCACTTAAGCTCCGCGTTCAATACATCTACATTTGCTATCCGTATATGACGTGTATGTGGAAGGGTGTGTTGGCTAGAGTCTCGTGTGTCCTGTAAATTGGTCGCTGCTTCGACTCCGGGCTCCCCATAACTTTTGTTACTTTATGTAAGTAAGTAAGTGATCGGCTTCTTCCGCAAATAAAAAAATGTGAGTGTGTTTCGTGTAAAAATAAGCCAGTTGAGTGCCTCCACTCACTGACACGTGGGGTCGCACACCCTGATACCTCCGCGCATGTATCTTGTGACTGTATTTGCACGCGATGTCAAGTTAGATAACCATAAATCCGTATTTTTAAAGTTGTAGCATCAAACTGAACATCAAGCGCAAGTTCTGCTACTTCCGGTGATATTACCTCTTTTTTTTAGAAAAATAGGATGACCCCCGGCCTTTGCATCTAGTCGATGCATGCAGTCATTTTATTAATTATGCAAAAAGACCTTATAAAGATATACATCGGTAAGTCTGAAGCCACCATCATGGCAACAGCTGTCGCAACTCTTAACCACTTAATGAAGGGGTGCCAAAAGTCCAAGCGGAATACCCATAATTTTTGTTACTTTATGTAAGTAAGTGATCGGCTTCTTCCGTAAATAAAAAATGTGAGTGTGTTTAGTGTAAAAATAAGCCAGTTGAGTGCCACCACTCACTGACACGTGGGGTCGTACATCCTGATACCTCCGCACATGTATCTTATGACTGTATTTGCACGCGATGTCAAGTTAGATAACCATAAATCCATATTTTTAAAGTTGTAGCACCAAACTGAACATCAAACGCAAGTTCTGCTACTTCCGATGATATTACCTCTTTTTTTAGAAAAATAAGATGATCCCCAGCCTCTGCATCTAGTCGATGCATGCAGTCATTTTATTAATTATTTAAAAAGACCTTATAAAGATATACATCAGTAAGTCTGAAGTCACAATCATGGCAACATCTGTCGCAACTCTTAACCACTTAATGAAGGGGTGCCGAAAGTCCAAGCGGAATAGCAAACAGACCTCGCACCAAAACCTAACATATAAAGCCGGTGACCCCAGCGAAGCCTCTTGGCGGGTCTAGGGCACACATCGGTCCAGCGCACTCTAAGAGGCCGCCGCCGCCGCCTTCCATCGATCCATCTTCAGAGCAGATACTGATGAATCGACCTTGACAGGTATGCCGTCGACGCCACCATGGCGCTAGACAGCGCCTCCTCCCTACGCGCGTCCATCATCATAGCCGAGACCCTACTGCGACATGCTGCCGAAACTCCACACCGTCGATGCGTGACATGGGATGCCACTCCACCGCTAAGACCGTCCACTGGTCCCTCGAGCCAATGCACACTTTCAAGAATGACGCTCCCAAAGAGGGAACAACACAAGAGCACCGCCATCATCCGATCGACTGGTGAAGGGTTTCCCCCGAAGGTAGCGAGAGGAGTTGTGAGCTTCACCTCGATGATGCCAGCAACAAGAGCACAACTCTGTACAGATCGAGCTTGCTCTTGTACACTAGAGGAACCCTAATCAACACTCGCAAAAAAAAGGACCTAATCAACGTTTAGATTGATCCCTTATTTATTTGTGTACGTATATGTTCCAAGAGTAACAATTATCCTTAGTTGGCCAGAGTACCTTTAATAGTTTCTTCGCTGTGTTTCTTCTAGCAAATTACTCAGTTATTGAAAATCTCTAACACATAGAGTAGGCCAAAATGCGACAAGTAATATGCATCGGATCAGATATTTATATTCTTATTCGTGAGCAAACAAACACATTGCCTGCTGTTTCACTTACTGGGAGTCAAAGCACATGGATGGATGGAACCCCAGACCCTCCCTGCCGATGTACTCCTATTGCTCATGTATTTGTAACAGATGGAGGCCAAAATCACAGTTTTAACATTATGGTCAAAATTTAGCTGTCATTTGACCCCGCTTCCAAAGTTTGCCTGGATCCGACCAAAAAAATTCTGCCTGACAGGCTGGCGGTAGGGATAATGGGATCCGACCAAAAAAAATCTGCCTGACAGGCCAGGCTGTCTCCAGGAATTAGGGGCCCAGTGCGAAATGCGAAACGAAGCCCAAAACTTTACAAAAAAATGTACAACTAATATAACTACGCATATTTCACTTAATTATATAGCTTTGAATATGTGTTATTTTGTATAATATTTCTTACTATACCATCAGTACTGCCAAAGGGTAAATATAGTACTAGAACAATAATATTTTTTGCTAAATTTACTGAAACATACCGAAAAGTATCATCTGTCTAGCATTTCTTGAAACAAAATTTTAAATCCATTGAATCTACTAGCAAAAGAAAAATCCATTGAGCCATTCTTGAAATGAAATATGCTAGTATTGTAGCAGGGCGAGCACATAAGGAATAATTAGTACTAGAACTAGAAATTAGATTCCCAAACATTAAGTACATGCCTAATTAAGCAGGCAAGCAAACACGCATGCTCGGCTGTAGAGAGTAGGCTCAGTCTCCCAAAAAAGAGAGAGAAAGAGTAGGCTCAGTAACGTAACTAGCTTGCCTTGTTTTCTATTTGGATCATTTACACATTGGGCAAAAAACGAAGTTGGGAAATTGATACCAGGCCGACTGTGGGCCTGTTGGCTGGGTACCACTAGTAGAAAAAGAGGCTTCCATACGCCCCCATTAGTCCCTAAAATAATCGAACCGCGACCAAAGGGGTCTTTAGTCGCGGTTCGGGAGGAGACCCGCGACCAACTATCTGGGCCCAGCGCGCTCGGTCGACAGCTGGCGGACGGGAGGGGCTTTAGTCCTGGTTGGCCTGGCCAACCGGGACTAAAGGTCCTCAGGCTGGCCCGAAGGCCTTTAGTCGCTGTTGGCCAGGCCAACCGGGACTAAAGGCCCATCCCTATATATAGGACTCAGCTCACTTCACTTAGCCACAATTGGTGCCACTTCTATTCACAATATTCAGAAGGGGGGTGGTGGGTTTGCTTTTGGTTTCTCCTATGCACACAAGGTGTTCGATGAAATGCCCGAGAGTATGAAACAAACATGATATGAAGTGTCCGAGCCACACTTGAGCTTTCTCATTTATTTTTCCTCCGCGATCGCGGTTAGCAACTTGAACCTTTCATGTGTCATTGATAAAATATGCATGTGTGTAGTTCATTGTTTAATTTGTATTATTTCTAGCTAGTTAGTTTAACAAATGCATGATGGTTAATTATATACTTTATATAATAATAATGCAGATGAATCGGCAATGGATGTACGGTCCCCGACTCTCCGACGAGTTCACTACGGGTTTGAAAGATTTCCTCGTAGTGGCAAATGCGAACAAGCAGCGAGGTTTTATTATCTGTCCATGTGCTGTCTGTAAGAATCAGAAGGGTTACTCCTCCTCAAGAGACGTTCACATGCACCTGCTTCGGCACGGTTTCATGCGAAGCTATAATTGTTGGACCAAGCATGAAGAAAGAGGGGTTAGAATGGAAGAAGATGAAGAAGGGGATGATATCGATGACAACTATCATGATCATTTCGGTGATACTTTCATGGAGGATGATGCTGAAGGTGGGGAAGGGTTAGGTGTAGGTGAAGAAGAGGCACATGATGAGCCCGCTGATGATCTTGGTCGGACCATAGCTGGTGCACGGAGACGCTGCGAAACTGACAAGGAGAGGGAGAATTTGGATCGCATGTTAGAGGATCACAAAAAGTCGTTGTATCCAGGATGCGATAATAGTCTGAAAAAGCTGGGCTGCACACTGGATTTGCTAAAATGGAAGGCACAGGAAGGTGTAGCTGACTCATCATTTGAAAATTTGCTGAAAATGTTGAAGAATATGTTTTCGAAGAATAACGAGTTGCCCGCCAGTACGTACGAAGCAAAGAAGGTTGTCTGCCCTCTAGGTTTAGAGGTTCTGAAGATACATGCATGCATTAACGACTGCATCCTCTACCGCGGTGAATACGAGAATTTGAATGAATGCCTTGTATGCACTGCATTGCGTTATAAGATCAGAGGCGATGACCCTGGTGACGATGTTGAGGGCGAGAAACCCAGGAAGAGGGTTCCCGCCAAGGTGATGTGGTATGCTCCTATAATACCACGGTTGAAACGTCTGTTCAGGAACAAAAAGCATGCCAAGTCATTGCGATGGCACAAAGAGGACTGTAAGTCCGACGGGGAGTTGAGACACCCTGCTGATGGAACGCAATGGAGAAAGATCGACAGAGTGTTCAAAGATTTTGCAGCTGACGCAAGGAACATAAGATTTGGTCTAAGTACCGATGGCATGAATCCTTTTGGCGAGCAGAGCTCCAGCCATAGCACCTGGCCCGTGACTCTATGCATTTACAACCTTCCTCCTTGGTTGTGCATGAAGCGGAAGTTCATTATGATGCCAGTGCTCATCCAAGGTCCAAAGCAACCCGGCAATGACATCGATGTGTACCTAAGGCCATTAGTTGATGAACTTTTACAGTTGTGGAGCAGACCTGGTGTACGTGTCTGGGATGAGCACAAAGAAGAGGAATTTGACCTACGAGCGTTGCTTTTTGTAACCATCAACGATTGGCCTGCTCTCAGTAACCTTTCGGGACAGACAAATAAGGGATACAATGCATGCACGCACTGCTTACATGAGACTGAAAGTGTACGTTTGGGTAATTGTAAGAAGAACGTGTACCTGGGTCATCGTCGATTTCTTCCCCGAAATCATAACGTAAGAAAGAAAGGCAAACATTTCAACGGCAAGGCAGATCACCGGCCGAAGCTTGCGGAACGTACTGGTGCTGAGATATTTGATATGGTCAAGGATTTGAAAGTCATCTTTGGAAAGGGTCCTGGCGGACAATCAGTTCCGCGGGGAGTTGACGGGCACGCACCCATGTGGAAGAAGAAATCTATATTTTGGGAGCTACAATATTGGAAAGTCCTAGATGTCCGCTCTGCAATCGACGTGATGCATGTTACGAAGAATATTTACGTGAACCTGCTAAGCTTCTTGGGCGTGTATGGGAAGACAAATGATACAAAGGAAGCACGGCAGGACCAGCAACTTTTGAAAGACCCAGATGACCGGCATCCAGAATGGTTTCAAGGTCGTGCCAGCTACGCTCTTACCAAAGAAGAGAAGGTCATTTTTTTGAATGCCTGAGCAGTATGAAGGTCCCGTCTGTCTTCTCATCGAATATAAAGGGAATAATAAACATGGCGGACAAAAAGTTCCTAAACCTGAAGTCTCACGACTGCCACGTGATTATGACACAATTGCTTCCGATTGCTTTGAGGGGGCTCCTACCGGAAAATGTTCGAGTAGCCATTGTGAAGCTATGTGCATTCCTCAATGCAATCTCTCATAAGGTAATCAATCCAGAAGATCTACCACGGTTACAGAACGATGTGGTCCAATGCCTTGTCAGTTTCGAGTTGGTGTTCCCACCATCCTTCTTCGATATTATGACGCACCTCCTGCTCCACCTAGTCGAAGAGATTTCCATTCTCGGTCCTGTATTTCTACACAATATGTTCCCTTTGAGAGGTTCATGGGAGTATTAAAGAAATATGTTCGTAACCGTGCTAGGCCAGAAGGAAGCATCGTCAAGGGCTATGGAAATGAGGAGGTAATTGAGTTCTGTATTGACTATGTTCCTGACCTTAAGCCGATTGGTATTCCTCAATCGCGGCACGAGGGGAGACTAAGTCGAAAAGGCACGATCGGAAGGAAATCAACGATATGTATGGACGGTCATTCTATGACTGAAGCACACCACACAGTTCTGCAAAATTCCAGCTTGGTGGCTCCGTACTTCGAGCAACACAAGAATATTTTACGCTCGGACAACCCGGGGAAGCCTGAATCCTGGATTAGAAAGGCCCACATGGAGACTTTCGGCAGTTGGTTGCGAAAACATTTAATGAATGACAATGATGTTGGAGATCAGCTGTACATGTTGGCCAAGACACCATCTTCGACTATAACGACTTTCCAAGGGTACGAGATAAATGGGAATACATTTTACACCATCGCCCAAGATAAAAAGAGCACCAACCAAAACAGTGGTGTCCGCTTTGATACAGCAACCGAGAATGGGCAAAAGGTCACATATTATGGTTACATAGAGGAGATATGGGAACTTGACAATGGACCCTCCTTTAAGGTCCCTTTGTTCTGGTGCAAATGGTTCAAGCTAATAGGAGGTGGGGTAAAGGTGGACGAGCAATACGGAATGACAATGGTGGATTTCAACAATCTTGGTTACCTTGACGAACCATTCGTCCTTGCCAAAGATGTCGCTCAGGTTTTTTATTTGAAGGACATGACACTACAGGAATCAGCTATTTTGCCGTCTGCCACGGCGGACGGCAAAGGCATGAACGGCGGATGGCAAAGGCCTTTGCCGTCCGCCGCGGACGGCAAAAGGCCCCGGCAAAGTAGGCTACGGTAAACAGCTTCTTTGCCGTCTGCTTCCTGGCGGCTGACGGCAAAGGCCCTTTGCCGTCTGCCGCGGACGGCAAAGAGAGCGGACGGCAATAATTGTGCTCTCAGTCTGTTATGTGGCTAACGGCAGGCCTTTGCCGTCCGCCGCGGACGGCAAACTTTCTAGTTCCTTTGCCGTCTGCCAGCGGACGACAAACTTTCTAGTGTCTTTGCCGTCCGCCGTATGATGTCATCTACACGTCACCACATGGAAGGCCTTTGCCGTCCGCCGCTGACGGCAAACTCTTTGCCGTCTGCCACTGTAGGCAAATTGACCAAATGGGTCAGCTCCCAGGAAGCACAGCTGGATGCCACGTGGCCTCTTTGCCGTCCGCGGGAGACGGCAAAGAGCCCGTTGCCGTCGGTGGCAGACGGCAAAGAGCCTGCATATTGGCTCTTTTTTCTGTTTTTTATTAAATCCAACAATTTTCATCACAAATATATATGACATATATAGATATATTTCACAAGGCCATTACAGAGCAAACATATAAGATATCCAACACATAACTTCATCATACATAGTTCCATGCATAGTTCCATCATACATAGCAAGTTCAACATAGAGGCATCCAACCATATATATTACAATAGTTTCATCCAACGATACATGCATAGTTCAACGATACAAAAGAAATAGAGAAAGGGATAAGGAGCACTCCATCTATGCAAGCTTTCGTCAAGTGAATGAAATCTGCAAAATGAAAAATAAGAAAGTTAGAAATAGGTGACTAGAACAAGAAGAATAGAACAAGAAGAAGACTAGAACAAGAAGAGTATGTCATTTATGGGCTAACTTACGTGAAATGGATCATATATGAGCTAACTAAGTTGAAATGGGTCGTTTATGAGCTAGCTAAGGTGAAATGGATCATTTATGAGCTAACTTTGTTGAAATGGGTCGTTTATGAGCTAACTAAGGTCAAATGGATCGTTTTTGAGGTAACTAAGGTGAAATGGGTCGTTTTTTAGCTCACTTAGGTCAAATGGATCATTTATGAGCTAACTTAGTTGAAATGGATCGTTTTTGAGCTAACTTTGTTGAAATGGAACATTTATGAGCTAATTTAGTTGAAATGGATCTTTTTGAGCTAAATGGATCATTTAAGAGCTAATTTAGGTGAAATGGATCGTTTTTAGCTAACTTGGTGAAATGGATCGTTTATGAGCTAAATTAGTTGAAATGGATCATTTATGAGATAACCTAGGTAAGACGGGTCATTTTGGAGTTAACCTAGGTGAAATGGGCCATTTTAAAGCTAACGTAGGTAAAATGGATCATTTAGGAGCTAATCTAGGTAAAATGGGTCATTTTTGAGCTAACTTGGATGAACTGCATCATTTATAAGCTAACCTAGGTAAAATGGGTCATTTTGGAGGAAAAGAAGCTAACTCTAGGTCATTATGGTAAGCATATTGGAGGAAATAAAGCTAAGTCTAGGTCTTTATGCATTTGTTAAGCAAAACACTAGAGAAACTTACTGTGACCAGGGAGGTGTAGGAGTGGGGTGGCTAGTGCCGCTACCTGGAGAAGGATCGTGCGATGCGTTTCTGGAGTTAAGCTGCACCAAAGATCATTTCCAATGTCTCGTTAGCATTATGACACTCAAATGTTAAGACTAGCAAGTAATGTCCATTCAAATTAAACTCACCGTGCTCCCAGGAGCAATCACTGGCATCGGCGGAGCGGGCTGACCGGACTTCTCGCACACAGACTGCACATTTGGTTTTCACAACAGTCATACTAGTTAGTAATGAGACTCAAATGTTAAGAATAGCAAGTAATCTGCAGAAGAAACTTACCACAAGGAGCTCGTACATGGCCCTTTCCTGCATGTCATTCCGTGCCCTCTCCTCCTCCATCATCTTTCTCGTCCTCTCCTCCATCTGCCGCTGCCTCTCCGCCGCCTCCGCCAGAAGTTTCTCCGTTCTATCTCTCTCAGTCTGTATAGCAGCCTGCAACACCACTCACATGACCATTTGTAATCATTGATGGAAGCGCACACAATGTAATGGAGAAAGATAACTGAGTACGTATCACTAACCTTGATGGCGAGTTGCACTGGCCGTTCACGAGGCCTTATCTCAGGAGCGGAGCTCGACTGGCGCGCCTTGATCTCCGGGAGAGTGCTAGGACAACGGATAAGTCCATCTCCAATGGCTATGGAGCCATGGGACCTCCCGCCACCAGATATCATCACCAGCTCTAGATCAATGGGACCCTAGCTCGGGTTAAAGTCCTCCCCTTTCCTCGCCTTCCCCTCATCTCTATATCTCACGAGCTTGTTGTGGGAGGAGATGTTGGTGAAGTTGTTTGCATCATCGAGGTCAGACTGAGAGAAAGCCTTGACTTTCTTGAAAGAGGCAGTGTGGGCCATGGCATACAGGTCGTACACCTCTGGCACCTTATCCACCTTATTGTGGCGTGCCTGAAAGAGAGAAACAATGTAAATTAGTAATTAAAGGGCTCAAGCTAGCATGATGAATGAATTGCATGAATCATGAAGCAAACCACATACCCAGTTGCGCCTGAACTGATATAAGTTGGAGCTGCCTTGATGGTGTGGCACACCTTCCATTTGGGCACGTTTGTCCTTGGCCTCGTTGTGGAGGGCTAGCCATTCTTTTGAGCACCACTCATCGACCAACACCTCCCAACAATCCATCCGATCCACACACCATCTCGGAGGCGCCTAAGTTAGCAAATAGAAACTTGAGCGCTACGGCTAAGAATTACTAAATGAAGGAACTAAAGTAGAAGGCCTTAAGAATTACCTTCATGTACTGCTCCTTACTCAGGAACTTATCGCGGCACGCCGGCTTGGTCTTCTTGATACCACGCAAGGCGTAGTAGTCTCGAACAGCCTGCACCCGAGCCTCGTGTCGTAAGTTCTGGAGTAGGCGCTTGCAGACGTTCTCGATAACATGTGCCGCGTCCTCCTCGTATCCCTCCTCACACCTGTAGAATGTCTGCAATCAAATGAGACAATATTGATTAGAACAATTAATAACTAGCTAGTTGAAGATTTTTAAATGTGTAAAGGAGAAATTACCCAGAACTTTCTAATCACCATGTCCGCCCTCGTGTCGCACACGACACCGTCGATAATCTCATCCGGCGGGGCCGGGGCAGCCACGTAGTGCTCCCAGCTCAATCCAAGCTCTGGAAGCCAACCCGCACCAGGCAACGTGACAAACCCCGAGAAGTTTTGCCGGCAAAGAACTCCAAGGACGGAGTTGGGCCGGCAGACACTATGATGGTGGTCCCAACCCCTGCAGCATGACAAGGCGAACGCATTAGTTATTCGAAGAAACGTGAATGCACAAGGTACAAAAATATTAAATGCACTTACGTACCTCTCCCCATCAGGGAAAATCAACCACCTCTGCTCGCGGGTCGCCGGCACGGACGGGAGCCGTGTAGCACCACGCTGGTAGACGGTGCCCCCCTCCTCGTCAAGATCAGTCAGCTCCCCGCCATCATCAGCATGGCCACTCCGCTCCTCGGGCTGATCCGGCCAGGTACCCCATCCGGACGTGTGCTCCTCCGGGGTCTCGTGGGCCGAACTCTCGTGGGCCGAAGGCCAGTCGACCCGAGGCTCGTGGGCCCTAGACCCGTGGACCGGAGGCTCGTGGACCGGAGTCCGTGTAGCCTCCTCCTCGGACGAGTCCACCCTAGCAGTCACGTGCTCGGGTGAAACAGCTGGGGGTGGCGGCAAGGAAGGCGCCGTAGCAGTCACCCTACCTCCTCTCCCGCGACCACGTGCCCCACCTCCTCTCTTCCTACCTCGTCCCCTGCTGGGCACCGCGGTCGACGAAGAAGGGCCCGGCGGTGTGGCCATACTGTCCAGCAACGCTCGGCGGAGAGGTGCGTCTGGAATGGAAGACCTCAGACCACGCGCCGACGAAGAAGGGGCCTTGGCGCGCTCCCGACCAGCGCCCACCATCTTTCAACACCTGCCATGACAAACAGTAAACGAAATTAGTACAACATAAAAAAAGACCGACATGAATAATAATATGTGTATCACTTAAGTGTATCATCATCAAGTACAACATAAAAATTTTTAATACCTGACACTACTAATAATCTCGATCAGTATCATCAATAAATGCATAATCATCATCATCACTATAATCAATGACGGGCTCATAGGGTTCAGTGGCATCAACATGTGGAAGGCCACCTTGACGTAATCGGTCAAGCAATGACAGGTCATCCGCAGCAGTAACCTCTTCTTGTTCCGGCTCTTCTTGTTCCTCCTCTGGGGTGATGTCGGATTCACTGTCGCTGTCTACTTCAATGTTTTGGGGTGAAGTATAGCGGTTCTTGAAACGCTTTTTGGAAAGACGTGTCTCTTGGAAGAATTCTCATTCATATGTGTCTGGCTTAATGTGAGGTTCATAATCCTCTTCCTTTGGGGGAGATAGTCTAGCACGTGGCAGCACTTCATAAACGACATCCCAACCTTTCAGATTTGGATTAGTTTGGCAGGCCCACGGTAGATAGAATACTTGGGTCGCCTGTTGAGCCGTAATATAGACATCAGGAACATCTAAATGGGTGCTTTGGTTGATTTCAACTAGCCCTATATGTTCATGAGTCCTTCTAGTCTCCTTCGGCTGAAACCAATAACATTTGAAGACTACGACATTCGGTGGGTTTTCACCATAGAATAGAAGTTCATAAATTGCTTCAACTCTCCCATAATACTCGGTACCTCCTTCACCGATAGCAGATACACAAAAATTTGTAGACTTTCGGTCGGCCATAGATAGCTCTTTGCCATAGGTACGAAAGCGATACCCGTTGATGTCGTATATGTCAAATGAACGGACCTTATAGTCAAAACCATTAGCGACTTGTCTCAATTCGGCGTCCATAGACTCTGAATTAGCCTACAAGTTTAATATGAAAGGATTGTTGCATTACGCACAAATTAGCGAATGTAACCGGGATAGCCGCCTACAAATTAGCCTACAAGTCTAATAGAAATTACCGTTTGTTTGAACCAAGAGATGAAACCGGTGTTGGAAATATGCCCTAGAGGCAATAATAAATGGTTATTATTATATTTCTTTGTTCATGGTAATTGTCTATTATTCATGCTATAATTGTGTTATCCGGAAATCGTGATACATGTGTGAATACATAGACCACAACGTGTCCTTAGTAAGCCTCTAGTTGACTAGCTCGTTGATCAACCGGTAGTCATGGTTTCCTGACTATGGACATTGGATGTCATTGATAATGGGATCACATCATTAGGAGAATGATGTGATGGACAAGACCCAATCCTAAGCATAGCATAAAAGATCGTGTAGTTTCGTTTGCTAGAGCTTTTCCAATGTCAAGTATCTTTTCCTTAGACCATGAGATCGTGCAACTCCCGGATACCGTAGGAGTGCTTTGGGTGTGCCAAACGTCATAACGTAACTGGGTGACTATAAAGGTGCACTATGGGTATCTCCGAAAGTGTCTGTTGGGTTGGCACGGATCGAGACTGGGATTTGTCACTCCGTGTGACAGAGAGGTATCTTCGGGCCCACTCGGTAATGCATCATCATAATGAGCTCAATGTGACTAAGGTGTTAGTCACAGGATCATGCATTGCGGTACGAGTAAAGAGACTTGCCAGTAACGAGATTGAACAAGGTATTGGGATATCGACGATCGAATCTCGGGCAAGTAACATACCAATTGACAAAGGGAATTGTATACGGGATTGATTGAATCCTCGACATCGTGGTTCATCCAATGATATCATCGTGGAACATGTAGGAGCCAACATGGGTATCCAGATCCCGCTGTTGGTTATTGACCGGAGAGGCGTCTCGGTCATGTCTGCATGTCTCCCGAACCCGTAGGGTCTACACACTTAAGGTTCGGTGACGCTAGGGTTGTAGAGATATGAATATGCGGAAACCCAAAAGTTGTTCGGAGTCCCGGATGAGATCCCGGACGTCACGAGGAGTTCCGGAATGGTCCTGAGGTGAAGAATTATATATAGGAAGTCAAGTTTCGGCCACCGGGAAAGTTTCGGGGGTTACCGGTATTGTACCGGGACCACCGGAAGGGTCCCGGGGGTCCACCGGGTGGGGCCACCTATCCCGAAGGGCCCCGTGGGCTGAAGTGGGAAGGGAACCAGCCCCTAGTGGGCTGGGCGCCCCCCCATGGGCCTCCCCCCTGCGCCTAGTGTTGGAAACCCTAGGGTAGGGGGGGCGCCCCACTTGCCTTGGGGGGCAAGGCACCCCCCTGGCCGCCGCCCCCCATGTAGATGGGCTCCTGGCCGGCGCCCCCCTCCCAGGGGGCCTATATAAAGGGGGGGAGGGAGGGCAACAATACTACAGCCTTGGGCGTCTCCCTCCTCCCCTGCTACACCTCTCTCTATCGCAGAAGCTCGGCGTAGCCCTGCTGAGATCCCGCTACATCCACCACCACGCCGTCGTTCTGCTGGATCTCCATCAACCTCTCCTTCCCCCTTGCTGGATCAAGAAGGAGGAGACGTCGCTGCACCGTACGTGTGTTGAATGCGGAGGTGCCGTCCGTTCGGCACTCGGTCATCGGTGATTTGAATCACGGCGAGTACGACTCCATCAACCACGTTCATTGGAACGCTTCCGCTCGCGATCTACAAGGGTGTGTAGATGCGCTCCTTTCCCCTCGTTGCTAGTATACTCCATAGATGCATCTTGGTGAGCGTAGGAAAATTTTAAAATATGCTACGATTCCCAACAGTGGCATCATGAGCCAGGCCTATGTGTAGTTACTATGCACGAGTAGAACACAAAGCAGTTGTGGGCGTTGAGTTTGCCAATTCTTCTTGCCGCTACTAGTCTTATCTTGTTTCGGCGGCATTGTGGGATGAAGCGGCCTGGACCGACCTTACACGTACGCTTACGTGAGACAGGTTCCACCGACTGACATGCACTAGTTGCATAAGGTGGCTAGCGGGTGTCTATCTCTCCTACTTTAGTCAGAACGGATTCGATGAAAAGGGTCCTTATGAAGGGTAAATAGAAATTGGCAAATCACGAAGTGGTCATACGTAGGTAAGAAACGTTCTTGATAGAAACCTACAAACCACGTAAAAACTTGCAACAACAATTAGAGGACGTCTAACTTGTTTTTGCAGCAAGTGCTATGTGATGTGATATGGCCAGAAGATGTGATGAATGATATATGTGATGTATGAGATTGATCATATTCTTGTAATAGGAATCACGACTTGCATGTCGATGAGTATGACAACCGGCAGGAGCCATAGGAGTTGTCTTTATTATTTTGTATGACCTGCGTGTCATTGAATAACGCCATGTAAATTACTTTACTTTGTTGCTAAACGCGTTAGCCATAGAAGTAGAAGTAATCGTTGGCGTGACGACTTCATGAAGACACAATGATGGAGATCATGATGATGGAGATCATGGTGTCATGCCGGTGACGAAGATGATCATGGTGCCCCGAAGATGGAGATCAAAGGAGCATAATGATATTGGCCATATCATGTCACTATTTGACTGCATGTGATGTTTATCATGTTTTTGCATCTTATTTGCTTAGAACGACGGTAGTAAGTAAGATGATCCCTTATAATAATTTCAAGAAAGTGTTCACCCTAACTGTGCACCGTTGCGAAGGTTCGTTGTTTCGAAGCACCACGTGATGATCGGGTGTGATAGATTCTAACGTTCGCATACAACGGGTGTTGACGAGCCTAGCATGTACAGACATGGCCTCGGAACACACGCAATACACTTAGGTTAACTTGACGAGCCTAGCATGTACAGACATGGCCTCGGAACATGGAGGACCGAAAGGTCGAGCATGAGTCGTATAGAAGATACGATCAACATGGAGATGTTCACCGATTTTGACTAGTCCGTCTCACGTGATGATCGGACATGGCCTAGTTAACTCGGATCATGTTTCACTTAGATGACTAGAGGGATGTCTATCTGAGTGGGAGTTCATTGAGTAATTTGATTAGATGAACTTAATTATCATGAACTTAGTCTAAAATCTTTACACTATGTATTGTAGATCAAATGGCCAACGTTGTCCTCAATTTCAACGCGTTCCTAGAGAAAACCAAGCTGAAAGATGATGGCAGCAACTATACGGACTGGGTCCGGAACCTGAGGATCATCCTCATAGTAGCCAAGAAAGATTATGTCCTAGAAGCACCGCTAGGTGAAGCACCAATCCCAGAAAACCAAGACGTTATAAACGCTTGGCAGCAGCGTGCTGATGATTACTCCCTCGTTCAGTGCGGCATGCTTTACAGCTTAGAACCGGGTCTCCAAAAGCGTTTTGAGAAACATGGAGCATATGAGATGTTCGAGGAGCTGAAATTGGTTTTCCAAGCTCATGCCCGGGTCGAGAGATATGAAGTCTCTGACAAGTTCTTCAGCTGTAAAATGGAGGAAAATAGTTCTGTAAGTGAGCACATACTCAGAATGTCTGGGTTGCACAACCGCTTGACTCAGCTGGGAGTTAATCTCCCTGATGACGCAGTCATTGACAGAATCCTTCAGTCGCTTCCACCAAGCTACAAGAGCTTTGTGATGAACTTCAATATGCAGGGGATGGAAAAGACCATTCCTGAGATATATTCAATGCTGAAATCAGCGGAGGTGGAGATCAGAAAAGAACATCAAGTGTTGATGGTGAATAAAACCACTAAGTTCAAGAAGGGCAAGGGTAAGAAGAACTTCAAGAAGGACGGCAAGGGAGTTGCCGCGCCCGGTAAACCAGTTACTAGGAAGAAGTCGAAGAATGGACCCAAGCCCGAGACTGAGTGCTTTTATTGCAAGGGAAGTGGTCACTGGAAGCGAAACTGCCCCAAATACTTAGCAGACAAGAAGGCCGGCAAGACCAAAGGTATATGTGATATACATGTAATTGATGTGTACCTTACCAGTACTCGTAGTAGCTCCTGGGTATTTGATACCGGTGCGGTTGCTCATATTTGTAACTCGAAACAGGAAATACGGAATAAACGAAGACTGGCGAAGGACGAGGTGACGATGCGCGTCGGGAATGGTTCCAAGGTCGATGTGATCGCCGTCGGCACGCTACCTCTGCATCTACCTACGGGATTAGTTTTAAACCTCAATAATTGTTATTTAGTGCCAGTATCTGGATCTCGTTTAATTCGAGATGGCTACTCATTTAAATCCAAGCATAATGGTTGTTCTATTTATTTGAGAGATATGTTTTATGGTCATGCCCCGCTGGTCAATGGTTTATTCTTGATGAATCTCGAACGTGATGCTACACATATTCATAGTGTGAATACCAAAAGATGTAAAGTTGATAACGATAGTCCCACATACTTGTGGCACTGCCGCCTTGGTCACATTGGTGTCAAACGCATGAAGAAGCTCCATGCAGATGGACTTTTGGAATCTCTTGATTACGAATCATTTGACACGTGCGAACCATGCCTCATGGGTAAGATGACCAAGACTCCGTTCTCCGGAACAATGGAGCGAGCAACCAACTTATTGGAAATCATACATACCGATGTGTGCGGTCCAATGAGTGTTGAGGCTCGCGGAGGATATCGTTATGTTCTCACTCTCACTGATGATTTAAGTAGATATGGGTATATCTACCTAATGAAACACAAATCTGAAACCTTTGAAAAGTTCAAGGAATTTCAGAGTGAGGTTGAGAATCAACGTGACAGAAAAATAAAGTTCTTACGATCAGATCGTGGTGGAGAATATTTAAGTCACAAGTTTGGTGCACACTTAAGGAAATGTGGAATAGTTTCACAACTCACGCCGCCTGGAACACCTCAGAGAAACGGTGTGTCCGAACGTCGTAATCGCACTCTATTGGATATGGTGCGATCTATGATGTCTCTTGCCGATTTACCGCTCTCATTTTGGGGCTATGCTTTAGAGACTGCCGCATTCACTTTAAATAGGGCTCCATCGAAATCCGTTGAGACGACACCGTATGAATTATGGTTTGGGAAGAAACCTAATCTGTCGTTTCTAAAAGTTTGGGGATGCGATGCTTATGTCAAGAAACTTCAACCTGAAAAGCTCGAACCCAAGTCGGAGAAGTGCGTCTTCATAGGATACCCTAAGGAAACTATTGAGTATACCTTCTACCTCAGATCCGAAGGCAAGATCTTCGTTGCCAAGAACGGGTCGTTTCTGGAGAAGGAGTTCCTCTCGAAAGAATTGAGTGGGAGGAAAGTGGAACTTGATGAGGTGATAGTCACCCCTTCCGAACCAGAAAGTAGCGCAGCGCGGGAAGATGTTCCTGTGGTGCCTACACCGACTGGAGAGGAAGTTAATGATGATGATCATGAAGCTTCGGATCAAGTTGCCACTGAACTTCGTAGGTCCATAAGGACACGTTCCGCACCAGAGTGGTACGGCAACCCTGTCCTGGAAATCATGTTGTTAGACAACGGTGAACCTTCGAACTATGAAGAAGCGATGGCGGGCCCAGATTCCGACAAATGGCTAGAAGCCATGAAATCCGAGATAGGATCCATGTATGAAAACGAAGTATGGACTTTGACTGACTTGCCCGATGATCGGCGAGCCATAGAAAACAAATTGATCGTTAAGAAGAAGACGGACGCGGATGGTAATGTGACCATCTACAAAGCTCGACTTGTCGCTAAGGGTTATCGACAAGTTCAAGGGGTTGACTACGATGAGACTTTCTCACCCGTAGCGAAGCTGAAGTCCGTCCGAATCATGTTAGTAGATGGACGTCAAAACGGCATTCCTTAACGGCTTCCTTAAGGAAGAGTTGTATATGATGCAGCAGGAAGGTTTTGTCGATCCTAAGAATGCTAACAAAGTATGCAAGCTCCAGCGCTCAATCTATGGGCTGGTGCAAGCATCTCGGAGTTGGAACATTCGCTTTGATGAGATGATCAAAGCGTTTGGGTTTACACAGACTTATGGAGAAGCCTATGTTTACAAGAAAGTGAGTGGGAGCTCTGTAGCATTTCTCATATTATATGCGGATGACATAGTTTTGATGGGAAATGATATAGAATTCTTGGAAAGTATAAAGGCCTATTTGAATAAGTGTTTTTCAATGAAGGACCTTGGAGAAGCTGCTTATATATTAGGCATCAAGATCTATAGAGATAGATCAAGACGCCTCATTGGTCTTTCACAGAGTACATACCTTGACAAGATATTGAAGAAGTTCAATATGGATCAGTCCAAGAAGGGGTTCTTGCCTGTATTGCAAGGTGTGCAATTGAGCACGGCTCAATGCCCGACCACGGCAGAAGATATAGAAAAGATGAGTGTCATCCCCTATGCCTCGGCCATAGGGTCTATTATGTATGCCATGCTGTGTACCAGACCTGATGTAAACCTTGCCGTAAGTTTGGTAGGAAGGTACCAAAGTAATCCCGGCATGGAACACTGGACAGCGGTCAAGAATATCCTGAAGTACCTGAAAAGGACTAAGGATATGTTTCTCGTTTATGGAGGTGATGAAGAGCTCGTCGTAAAGGGTTACGTCGACGCTAGCTTCGACACAGATCGGGATGACTCGAAGTCACAAACCGGATACGTGTATATTTTGAATGGAGGAGCAGTAAGCTGGTGCAGTTGCAAGCAAAGCGTCGTGGCGGGATCTACATGTGAAGCGGAATACATGGCAGCCTCGGAGGCAGCGCAGGAAGCAGTCTGGATGAAGGAGTTCATTACCGACCTAGGGGTGATTCCCAATGCGTCGGGCCCGATGACTCTCTTCTGTGACAACACTGGAGCTATTGCTCTTGCAAAGGAGCCCAGGTTTCACAGGAAGACCAGGCATATCAAGCGTCGCTTCAACTCCATTCGTGAAAGTGTTCAAAATGGAGACATAGATATTTGTAAAGTACATACGGACCTGAATGTAGCAGATCCATTGACTAAACCTCTCCCTAGAGCAAAACATGATCAACACCAGGACGCAATGGGTGTTCGATTCATCACAATGTAACTAGATTATTGACTCTAGTGCAAGTGGGAGACTGTTGGAAATATGCCCTAGAGGCAATAATAAATGGTTATTATTATATTTCTTTGTTCATGGTAATTGTCTATTATTCATGCTATAATTGTGTTATCCGGAAATCATGATACATGTGTGAATACATAGACCACAACGTGTCCTTAGTAAGCCTCTAGTTGACTAGCTCGTTGATCAACCGATAGTCATGGTTTCCTGACTATGGACATTGGATGTCATTGATAACGGGATCACATCATTAGGAGAATGATGTGATGGACAAGACCCAATCCTAAGCATAGCATAAAAGATCGTGTAGTTTCGTTTGCTAGAGCTTTTCCAATGTCAAGTATCTTTTCCTTAGACCATGAGATCGTGCAACTCCCGGATACCGTAGGAGTGCTTTGGGTGTGCCAAACGTCACAACATAACGGGGGGACTATAAAGGTGCACTACGGGTATCTCCGAAAGTGTCTGTTGGGTTGGCACCGATCGAGACTGGGATTTGTCACTCCGTGTGACGGAGAGGTATCTTTGGGCCCACTCGGTAATGCATCATCATAATGAGCTCAATGTGACTAAGGCGTTAGTCACGGGATCATGCATTGCGGTACGAGTAAAGAGACTTGCCGGTAACGAGATTGAACAAGGTATTGGGATACCGACGATCGAATCTCGGGCAAGTAACATACCGATTGACAAAGGGAATTGTATACAGGATTGATTGAATCCTCGACATCGTGGTTCATCCGATGATATCATCGTGGAACATGTAGGAGCCAACATGGGTATCCAGATCCTGCTGTTGGTTATTGACCGGAGAGGCGTCTCGGTCATGTCTGCATGTCTCCCGAACCCGTAGGGTCTACACACTTAAGGTTCGGTGACGCTAGGGTTGTAGAGATATGAATATGCGGAAACCCGAAAGTTGTTCGGAGTCCCGGATGAGATCTCGGACGTCACGAGGAGTTCCGGAATGGTCCGGAGGTGAAGAATTATATATAGGAAGCCAAGTTTCGGCCACCGGGAAAGTTTCGGGGGTTACCAGTATTGTACCGGGACCACCGGAAGGGTCCCGGGGGTCCACCGGGTGGGGCCACCTATCCCGGAGGGGCCCGTGGGCTGAAGTGGGAAGGGAACCAGCCCCTAGTGGGCTGGACGCCCCCCATGGGCCTCCCCTTGCGCCTAGGGTTGGAAACCCTAGGGTGGGGGGGGGGCGCCCCACTTGCCTTGGGGGGCAAGGCACCCCCCTGGCCGCCGCCCCCCATGTAGATGGGCTCCTGGCCGGCGCGCCCCCTCCCAGGGGCCTATATAAAGGGGGGGAGGGAGGGCAGCAATACTACAGCCTTGGGCGCCTCCCTCCTCCCCTGCTACACCTCTCCCTATCGCAGAAGCTCGGCGTAGCCCTGCCGAGATCCCGCTACATCCACCACCACGCCGTCGTGCTGCTGGATCTCCATCAACCTCTCCTTCCCCGTTGCTGGATCAAGAAGGAGGAGACGTCGCTGCACTGTACGTGTGTTGAATGCGGAGGTGCCGTCCGTTCGGCACTCGGTCATCGGTGATTTGAATCACGGCGAGTACGACTCCATCAACCACGTTCATTGGAACGCTTCCGCTCGCGATCTACAAGGGTGTGTAGATGCACTCCTTTCCCCTCGTTGCTAGTATACTCCATAGATGCATCTTGGTGAGCGTAGGAAAATTTTAAAATATGCTACGATTCCCAACAACCGGGATAGCCGCCTCCTTGCTTTGCGAGAAGCTCATACTCTTCGACAGAATCCTTTTGGATCACCGCTCCATACGAGAATAAGGCGACGTATCAACTGTATGAAATATCCAGGAATAAGAGCAGTTCAAAGGAAATAGAAGTTGCGAAACTATGTACCGAGAACTTACTCGATGTACGGCCGCACTTCTATCAGGTTGTTGAAGATATACAACGAAATGGTCCGCCATTGTTCGTTATCCAAAGATACTGGATTTGAAACACTGGCTGGTGCGAGATTCCCTTTGAATAGGCTGAGGTTGGATCCACCCTTTTTAGGGTCGTCAGCATTGTACCGAGGCTTCGGATTATGCAAATGACGATTTTTGGCTTCATAGTGTGCTGTCACGAAGTTTGCCGCCTCCTCAGTGATGAATGCCTCAGCCATCGATGCTTCAATTCTACGTTTATTTTTATATTTTTGTCGAAGCGTCTTCTGCATCCTCTCAGTTGGGTAGCACCAACGATTTTGCACGGGCCCCCCCAATCTTGCCTCGGTCGGGAGATGCAAAATCAAATCTTGCATTGGATTAAAGAAGCCCGGTGGAAAGATCTTCTCTAACTTGCAGATCAACTCCGGCGCCAACTCTTCCATTTCTTCTAGCACGCCAGGCGATAGTTCTTTCGCACAAAGAACACGGAAGAAATAGCTGAGTTCTGCCAGTACTAGCCATTCATCCTCAGGGATGAAGCCACGCAACATCACCGGCATTACCCGCTCAATCCATATGTGCCAATCATGACTCTTGAGACCAAATATCTTCAATTTATCAAGACTGGCTCCCCTCTGTAGATTCGCTGCATACCCATCGGGGAACATCAACTGCATTTTCACCCACAAGATAATTTCCCTCATAGCTGGCCTTCCAAGATTGAACCATGCCTTTGGCGTCGTCCAGTTCTGCTTTCCTTTCGGTTCTTTCATGTTTTGTAATGGCCTATCACATAGCGCCTCTAGATCGACTCTAGCCTTAGTATTATCCTTTGACTTCCCATCTATGCCGAACAATGTACCAAAAAGTGCCTCGGCGATATTCTTCTCAGTGTGCATCACGTCGATGTTGTGTGGGCAAAGGAGGTCTTTGAAGTAAGGCAGATCCCATAAGCATGTTTTGTGAGTCCAGGCGTGCTTAGAATTATACCCCTTGAAGTACCCTGGATGCTCTGGATCTGGCTCGAGAGCGTTTAACTGATCCAGGGTCTGTTGGCCTGTCAATGCAGGTGGTGCAGAGTTTTTGACAACTCTACCTCTGATGAAGTTCTTCTTGTCTTTCCTGAACTTATGGCGAGGATTCAGGAACTGTCTATGCATGTCGAAGCAAGAAAACTTGCGACCGGCCTGAAGCCAACGAAACTCAAGAGCTCCCTTGCATGTGGGGCATGGGAACCTTCCATGCACACACCAGCCAACGAATAGCACATACGCCGGCAAGTCATGCGTCGAGTACATGTACCAGACACGCATTATGAAGTTCCGTCTGCTATAGGCGTCGTATGTCTTGAACCCATTATCCCAGGCTTCTTGCAATTCGTCCTTAAGCGGTTGCATGTACACATTCATATTTTTCCCCGGATAGTTGGGCCCTGGAATTATCAACGTCAGGAAAATGTTCTTTCTTTGCATAATCTGTCCGGGGGGAGATGAGTGGAAAGACAAATACGGGCCAACAACTGTATTGGGCTGCCGTCATACCAAACACACTGAACCCATCCGTGCTGATGCCGACTCGAGGATGCCTCGGATCTGCCGCTTTGTCACCATGTAATTCATCAAACTTTTTCCACGCAACACCATCCGATGTGTGTACAATCATCAGATTCCCATCTGCATCTAGTTCGGTTCTTTTGCCCGTTTTGTGCCATGTCATCTGTCTGGCCGTCTCTTCGACCATGAAAAGACGTTGAAGTCTTGGTACGATTGGCATATACCGAAGAACACTAACGGGGATTTTGGTCTGTGTCTTCTCACCCATACTGTTGTCTACCACAACATACCTGGAAGACTTGCAAATGGGACAATAGTTCAAGTCCGCATAGTCAAGCCTAAACAAGACACATCCTTTCTCACAGGCATGTATCTTATCATAGGGCCTCTTCAGTGCACGGAGGATTTTGTCCGACTAGTACAGGTTTGTAGGCATTACATGGCCTTTGGGTAGAAAGCGTCCAAATACTGTCATCATTGCATCATAGCATTCTCTGCCCAAGTTGAACTGAGCCTTCAGAGACATTACTTGTGAGATGGCATCCAACTGACAAAGCTCAGTGTGCTCATGGAGCGGACGTTTTGAAGACTCCAACATTTCATTGAAGGCCTTTGCAGATTCCTCCATCTCCTCGTCCGAATCCCGAGCATCATCGAAGTCTTGCACCATGTTTTCCATCCCGGTACCATGCTCGTCGGTGCGACGACGATCCACCTCAGCTCGGTCACGTTGGGCAGACTCACCATGAAATGTCCACACCGTATAATCGGGCGTAAAACCACTCTTCTGCAGGTGTTTGCCCATTTCAGCCTCTGTCCTCTTTTCCCAATTGCCGCACCGTAAACAGGGGCACCAGGTTTTCCTCTGGCCATTTGCAAATGCGGCTCGCACAAACCCCTTGGTTTTTGTGAACCATTCAGTGCTCCATTTGTTCTGACCAGTGTGACCGGTGTACATCCACGCACGATCACTCATCTTGACTTTCAGAGGTACTAGACACACAACAAATATATATATATATATATAATTCACCATGTATATATTCATCAGTTGATCTACTTTGTCAATTTTATTACGTCCATGCAACCTACACTCTAATAGGTAATGATAGGTCCTAATCCCACCCGAGTATGTTTAGATTGGGTTCATTTTCCCATGCTATGCTCCGGATCCTACGCAAAATTTTGGCAGCACCTCCCCGCTGTTCTCCTGATACACATCTCTACAATAAACAGAGAGGATGTGTACCCGGAGAACAACAGGGGAGGCACTGACGAAATTTATGCATCGGATCCGGAGCAAAGCATATGGGAAAACGAACCCAATCTAAACATACTCGGCCTGTCCATGGATAGCGTTGGACAATTCGAAAGAATCAAGGTTATAAATATGCAAATGCATGCATATTTATAACTATGACGCTTTCGAACGGGAGACACATATTGGTTACGCATACTGATGATTCAAGACACATATATAGCTAGCTATCAAGTTTCATCGGAATATATCAAATAATTAATGGGGGAGGAGGACATGTCATTTGTGCTCACCCACGAACGAAGGGGCAGAGCTCGTCAAACGCACGGCGAGGTCGTCGAACACCAAACCTCGCAGCGATGAAACAACTGCACATTTAAAACTACCCGATCAACACAATTATATATGATGTTTTTCATAACAAAATCGAAAAATATATGACCTAACTAATAATTCATAAATATATGACCCCGTCGGCTTCTGGAAGGCCAAAGAACACCTTTTCGGGAGGTGTCGGGGGTCGGGGTGTCGTGTCGGTGTCGGGGTGCCGTGTCGGGGTCGGGGTCGGGGTCTCGGGGTCGGGTGTCGAGTCGGGGTGCCGGGTCGGGGTCGGGGTGCCGTGTCGGTGTTGGGGTCGGGGTGTCGGGTCAGACTCGGGGTCGGGGTGTCGGGGTCGGGGTCGGGGTCGGGGTCTCGGGGTCGGGGTGTCGGGTCGGGGTGCCGGGTCGGGGTCGGGGTCTCGGGGTCGGGGTGTCGGGTCGGGGTGCCGGGTCGGGGTCGGGGTCTCGGGGTCGGGGTGTCGGGTCAGGCTCGGGGTCGGGGTCTCGGGGTCGGGGTGTCGGGTCGGGGTGCCGGGTCGGGGTCGGGGTGCCGTGTCGGTGTCGGGGTAAGGGTGGGTGTGGTCTCAGGGTGTCGGTGTCGGGGTGTCGTGTCGGTGTCGGGCTCGGGGTCTCGGGGTCGGGGTGTCGGGTCGGGGTGCCAGGTCGGGGTCGGGGTGCCGTGTCGGTGTCGGGGTCGGGGTGTCGGGTCATGCTCGGGGTCGGGGTGTCGGGGTCGGGGTCGGGGTGTCGGGGTCGGGGTCTAGGGGTCGGGGTGTCGTGTCGGGGTGCCGGGTCGGGGTCGGGGTGCCGTGTTCGGTCGGGGTGCCGTGTCGGGTCGGGTTTTTTTCCTCTTTTTTCCTTTTCTTCTTCTTCCTATTCTTCCTTTTCTTCCTTTTTTTCCTTCTTCTTCTTCTTCTTCTTCTTCTTCTTCTTCTTCTTCTTCTTCTTCTTCTTCTTCTTCTTCTTCTTCTTCTTCTTCTTCTTCTTCTTCTTCCTCCTTTCCTTTTTCCTCTTCTTCTTCTCCTCCTCTCCTCTTTTTTCTTCTTCTTCTTCTTCCTCTTCTTCTTTTTTCTTCTCCTCCTCCTCCTCTTCTTCTTCCTTTCCTTTTTCCTCTTCTTCTTCTTCTCCTCCTCTCCTCTTTTTCTCTTCTTCTTCACTCCTCAAACAAAACTAAACCTAAAACTAAACCTAAATCTAAAACTAAAACTAAAACTAAATCTAAACTAAACATAAACCTAAAACTAATAAAACAGAAAAAAGGAAAAACTAAATCTAAACCTAAAACTAAACTAAAACTAAACCTAAAACTAAAACTAAAACTAAATCTAAACTAAAACTAAAAAGGAAAAAAATAGAAAAAAACAGAAAAAAGGAGGGGGGCTCACCTGGGGCAGGGCCGGTGGAGGAGGTGGCTGGTGGAGGAGGGGGGCGGGGCGGTGGAAGAGGTGGCCGGTGGAGGAGGTGGCCGGGGCGTGGGGGCGGCCTGGGGCGGTGGGGCGCGGGGCGGCGGGGGGCCGGCGCGCCGGGTGGCCAGGGCGCCGGGGCGCCGGGCCCCGGGGGGCCGGGGCGACGGGGCGGTGGGGCGGCGGGGCCCCGGGGCGGCGAGGGGCCGGGGCGGGGGGGCGACGGCGCCGGGCGGCAGTGGCGACGGGGCGGGGGGCGGTGGGGCGGCGGGGTGGTGGGGCGACCGGGCGGCGGCGAGTGGTGGGGGCGGCGGCGCGCGGCGGGCGGCGGCGGCGGCGGTGGGGTGGGAAGTGGTGGCGGGGCGCGTCGGCGAGGAGAGAACAGAGTAACGGGCGGGGGGTACGGGCCGTTAGGTAGTGTCCTCTTTGCCGTCCGCCTCCCTTTGCCGTCCGCCCTTTTGCCTCTTTGCCGTCCGCTGGCAGACGGCAAAGAGGTGGGCCGTTAAGTTTATTCCAAACGGGCGGGGGCTGGGGGCCTCCTCTCTCTTTGCCGTCCGGGGTCGTGGGGCCCACCCGTCAGCGAGCGAGAGAGAGAGAGCAGAGAGAGAGAAAGGGACTTGAGCAGTTTCTGTTTATAGATTCATAAATCCATAACTAATTCATAAATTCTCCAATTTGAGTGATTCAAATTTCTATACATTGAGGAACTTGAGCAGTTTCTGTTTATAGAAAAAGTTCAACATGCTTCTGCAATAATGTTTGCACTAAATAATTAAATACAGAAAAGGGAACTAAAAATGGAAACTTGCAAAATTCATAACTTGAATTCTGTTAACTCAAATTGAGCAAACTTGAGCTCTAAAATTTTGTCTTAACAAAATATACACAATGGTATTTTATTTGGGAATAATTGTATAAATTTGACCAAAAAACATCAATTTTTTGTTCTGGTCATAAAAGAAAAGGAAAAAGAAAATGGCATAACTAATTAAATAATTATCCAAAAATTATGTTTAATACCTCAAAATGTTCAGTGAAACATTTGGCACATGTTTTCAACCTTATACATGCAGTTTGACATCTAAAGTATTTCTGTTTTTGTTGTTTTCCAAAAATGGCTGAAATGAAAGCAAAAATTAATAGCTCTTAATCATTCAACCGTTGCTGCTCCTCCTCTATGTCCCCTTAATCTTATTTTTTAATTCCTTTATACTTAATTAATTTTTACTACATGCAGGAGTGACATATGGCGGACGATAGAGCCGAGCCGCTTAGGGATCCGGAGGCTGAACGTTATTTAATGGGCATCATAAACAACGAGATTCCTTATGTGCCGGGCTCAGAAGATGAGCAAGAAGAGGATGTAGTCTCTTCTTTTCTGAACCTTGACAGTGGAACAGACATTGTCGATGATCAAGAAGGTGAAGGAACGGACATTGTCGACGGAGGTCAACCGTCAACAAACGACGATCTCGAATTGCAAGTAGCAACCACCTCCGGCGAGGTATATATATACATTGAGCCTCTCGTGATACAAACTTACTGAAATGTGAATACATATGTATTAACGCGCGCGACTCTCTTTCTTTTTTTAGCCCTCGGCCGGATCGAGTACGACAAAGCGTGGCAAATCCAAGGCGATGAAAACAGGAGAAACATATACCATTGATTTTGTCAGTGAAACCGGCAAGCCCCTACAGCACACCTCAAAGTTTATAAACCAATGCGGAGTCGTTGTTAGAGACAACGTCCTGATCACCGTCCAGGAATGGAAGGAGCCAAAGAAGGCACGTCTTGGTCTCAGTTTTGTCGACAAGAGAACGAAAAAGGATTGCTGGAGAAAGCTTATGGAACATTTCATTCTACCTCCGGAATACAACAAAGTCGATGAATTCGGTAACGAGGTTCCGGGTGGACGTGAGAGGAGGAGGCTAGTTAAAGAGTTCGCTCTTCAGAAGATGGCCGAAGCATTCCGGAACTTCAAGAAAAATTTAACCCGTGACTATGTCAACCAGGGCAAGACTCCGGATTTCAATGGACAACATGAGAAACTGAAAGATGATTGGCCAGAATTTGTGAGGCAAAAGAAATCGGAGCATTTCAAGGAAATATCGAAAAAAAATAAGGATAATGCGAGTAAGAAAAAGTACCGTCATATTATGGGGCCAGGAGGATACCGCCTTTCGGAGCCTAAGTGGCAGAAGATGGAGGAGGACCTGAGGGTGCGAGGAATCCCTCTAGGTACAGAGGGATGGGACCCAAGGGCCAAAAGCTGGTGGTACAGGCATGGGGGATCGCTAGACCCGGAGACAGGGGTGTGTGTTCACCGGAAGAAAAAGTTTGCTCCCACCCAAGCCCTTATTGACGCAATGACCCAAGCTCAAGAGGGCTTGATCAAGTTCAACAGAGAGAAAGACGCACTGACAACAGCCCTCGGGAATGATGAACACGGAGGACATGTACGAGGCAAAGGTAGAATTCCGTGAAAAGTAGGGTTTTCCCAGGACAATGACCCGTACTGTTACAGAAGCCATAAGAGAAAGACGGACCGGGATGCAGATCTTTTGGTGAAGTTTGCATCGGAACTCCATGAGTTGAAGCAGACCGTGCATGAACTAGTAAAAGAAAAATCGGCTGCAGGGCCGCATGAAGATCATGAAGCGGATCGCGAAAGCCAGCAGCGGAGAAGCAGCGTGGCTTCCACGGATGCCCCGCCTGCAGGTGCTAATGCACCGACGATCGAGATTCGTGCACCGGAGCCTCACTACCCCATGGATGATGTAACGGAGATGAAAGAATGTGATCTGCATTATCCCGTGGGGAACGTTTCCACGAAGGTAGCTACTGACAGTGCTTTACCCTGTACACCTGGAGCACTCCACCACAACAACCCCATTGCATATGGCTATGCTCGTGTCACGGTGGAAGACATAGTCCAAGAGTTTGAGGACCTGGAGATTGACAAAGCTACACCCAAAGGGGAGAGAAGACTTGGAGATGTCAAGCGCCAGATCATTCTATGGAAAAAGAAGTACATAGTGTTTCCAGGCGAGGCGCCAAGGCTAACAAGTCCACCCCCCTCCGATGGTGGTGGTAGTGGCGGTGGTGGTGGTCGTGGTGGTTCACCTACACCTCCTTCACGCCATTCGACGCCGTCCCCCGATCCACAACCTCCGGCGGGTAAGCAGCCGCCGCCCCCCAATCCTCCTCCGGCGGGTACGACGCCCCCCAATCCTTCTCCGGCGGGTACGACGCCCCCCAATCCTCCTCCGGCGGGTACGACGCCCCCCAATCCACCTCCGGCGAAGAAGCAGAAGCAGGCGGACAGCAAGGAAACCCGCTCCTGGACTATTAACCCGGACCCTTATGTACCTAAGACCACAAGGGTACCGGAGCCATCACTGAAGCCTCTCCTCCCAAGGCCTTGGGAACTTAGTGAAACTGAAACCAAATTGGCCGCGTCTGCTCATTATGATAAATGGAAGGCGGATACGAAGGCGATAAAAGAGCCTGAGCCCAAGCAAGTATTCACTGAGAAGCAAAAGAAGTGGGCTAAGGATTTTTTGATGACACCGTCCCAAGCCTAGCTGAATATGCCTAACGACTATGGACATGAACTTCGTAGGCAAGCAAAAATATTGAAGGAGGAGAAAGAAGAAAGTAAAAAAAGCGGGAAACAAGTTGACCAACTCGGGATGCAGAATAAACAATCGATCCCCCCGCTCATAGTGAAAGCCGGTCCGGAAGAGGACCCCGAGATCATAGCAGCTGCGGCAGCACTTGGATTGACTGTAGCGAGTGCCATGAAACAAGCGTCCGAGATGGGTTTGACTCTTCGTGCCTTGTTAGGCCTTGAGGATGCGCCAGTATGTGAGATAGCATTACAATATGTGCGGAATGGGCCTCTCGTCGAGCCTGCGCGGGAAAAGAGTCTACCACCACAAATGCGAAATCTGCTACGTTGGTACAAGCATTTCATAACATGGGCCGGCAAAGAATATGTTTATGCGGATGTTACAGAGGAGCATCACACCAAACGGTACTCTGTACAAGTTCATATGAGTGAATTGTTCCAGCTGTTCAATCTGCGCGAGCTCGACAAATCTATCCTGAGTTGCTACGTTTTGTAAGTGATTTATTTCTACCTCATGTCGTTCTTCATTGCCTGCACTATATATATATATATTGTCCTAACTATATTGTTGCGTATGCTATTATGCAGATTGAAGATTTGGGAATGCAAAATAAGAAACATCCATGATGTTGGGTTCATTGACCCACATATCGTTAATGGACATGTGTTACAAAATCACCCCGAAGACGTGGAGAAAGACTTGTACAAGTTTCTTAGAAAGCATCAACTCAAAAGTCATATTCTATTTCCTTACCATTTTGGGTGAGTGTTTCTCTCTTGTGCCCATTCTCTTTTGTTTACTCCATGCATGTTATGTCTAATCGATGAGTTATGCATGACTGTGCATGTAACGTGTCTGCAGGTTCCACTGGATTCTGCTAAATATTGAACTTCACACCTCCAGAGTTCTAATCATGGACTCTATGGATTCGGATTCAAAGCGTTGGGCCGACATGAGAAAAATGCTGCAAAAGTAATTATTTTCAATCATTTGAGCTCTATATCGATCGGTCTCTTTCGTTCATTTCCTAATATCAAGTAACTAATAACTCCCTTGTTCATTTAATTTTCTTTGCGCTGTAGGGTTTGGAGACGGTTCTCAGAAGAAATTGTCGGTGAATTCAAACATGAGCTAGATTTTAGAAGGTTAGTTAATGTGGATAAGCAGCCACCGGGGACCAATCTATGTGGATACTATGTTTGTGAGAACATCCGGAGACACACCTCTGAGCGGAAGGCATCGGATAGCGTGCGGAAGGCGACGGATAACTTGCGGAGGAGGCTTAGTCCAGAAGATCCCTTCCGACCAATTCAAGATGAATTAGCAGGATTTTTCATGAGGGAAGTCATCAATCCTAAAGGAGAACACTATACCGAGGATGAAGAAATTTATATGCATACCCGAGATTGAAACTTGTTCGAAGTTGTACATGGTCATCCATCCTAATTGTGTATGGAAACTTGTTCGAAGTTGTATATGGTCACCCGAGATTGAATATATATTATATATTCCTCTTGAATTCTTCTTGTTTGAAATTTCATATGCATGTATATAGTAGCGTAGAATATGTGTACTGAAACTTCATCAAAATTAAAATAAAACACAAAATAAAATATAAAAGTAATAAAACACTACAAATTAAAAAGAAACCAGGTTTAGGGGGCTAAAACCCTAAACCTGCGGAGGAGGCCTTTAGGCCCGGTTAGCCACGAGAACCGGGACTAAAGGTCCTCCGCCCCGACGGACTGCTGGCGCCCACGTGGACGGGCCTTTAGTCGCGGTTCGTAAGAGGCGCGACTAAAGGGGGGGGCTTTAGTCGCGCATATTTAGTCCCGGTTGCACAGCCGGGATTAATGGCCTTTGCGAACCGGGACTAAAGGCCTATTTTCTACCAGTGTATGGTTGTGCTTTTGCGAGAGTCACGGCCGTGCTTCTCAGAAAGGGAAAAACAAAACGCGTTTTTTGTTTTTTTTTCTTTCACGAGTCATGGTTTTGCTTCCACGAGAGGCATGGTTGTGCTTTCGTGAAAGTCACAGCCGTGCCTCTCAGAAACGGAAAAAAATACGCGTTTTCTGTTTTTTTTTCTCTCGCGAGAGTCACAGTTTTCCTTCCGCGAGAGGCACGGTTGTGCTTTCGCGAGAGTCACGGCCGTGCCTCTCGGAAATGAAAAAAAATGCATTTTCTATTTTTTTTCCTTCCACGAGAGTCACGGTTTTGCTTCCACGAGAGACACGGGTGTGATTTCGCGAGAGGCATGGGTGTGCTTCTTTCGGAAAGGGAAAAGAATCATGCTCCCGGTTCAGCTTTTTCGCCCGGTCTTTTCATCCGGTGTTTTTCATGAAAAAAAAGTTCGTCAAAACCTATCAACATGGGATCGGACCTTTTGGTTGTTTTTTCCTTCGCTCCGGGCCCCTGCGATTTCGGAGGCCCTGTGCGATCGCGCATCTCACACAACCTTCTCGACGGGCCTGACAGGTTGGCGATAGGGATAATGGGCTACCACCTGGGCCTCCGGTAAGACCAACTCCACCATGCCGAGCATTTTGTCCGATTTGTCTAAAAAAAGACCATTTTGTCCGATTTTGTAAATTTGGTTCCATAAGAGCAAAACCCATGCTCAACATGCGGACGCAAATGCAAATTATTTCCGTCTCACGTGGTCATCCAGATGCATTTCTAACACAAATTTGCGCCCGTTTTACGTTCACACAAACATGAGACGGACTGGACGCGCGTCTGCTAGGTATCCACCTCATGCCCATTTGTCGACCACCCAACCACCACCCACTGGTCATTTTAAGTCCACGCATACGAGGGACTCCGCACGTCAGCCACCCAACCTACACCTGCATGTCCTTTTAATGCCACGCATGTGGTAGAGGGGGCCGCCCAGTCTACTCCCTCTCATCTTCTTCCCCTTGCGTCCCAGCCGCCCGACACCCAGCCCTAGCTGCCACCCACATTGGGGTTCGGAAGCGCGATAAGCATGAGCACGAGGCCGGCGGCCAACTACACCATGGCGTCGCCAGGTGTAAACCAGGGCCACCCTTTTCGCCTCCATGTGTCTGTCCATCGTTGTCGATACTTCTGGAGCATGGTGTTCCGGTGCCACGGCCCGACGTGAACCTGCCACACCAATGGCATCTCATCCTCGATAGGGTTCCAGTGCAGGCAGTGCCTAACACAAACCACGCGTGGCTGGCAGAGATCCACCGCCGCTGTGCTCAACTCTAGGCCAACCTCCGCCGCAACCTAGCATACGTCGTGGACTCGCCAAACTAGGACATGTGGTTGGCCACCAAGCACGACCAATGCTATTGGTCAAACTTTGAGGGAGCGCCCCATGCACTGCGCGTGGTCGCCGCTCTGCCACGACCAGACATTGTGGCCCTCGGGGAGGCCAAGCGGAGGGCCATAGAAGAGCCCGAGCTCGAGCAGCTCGCCGGCTGATGTGGCCTTTCATGGGCACTAGCCGAATCGGTGGAACGAGTGGAGGCCAATGTGCCTCCACCGCCTCTTCCCGCGCCCGAGCCTGGGGAGGAGAAGCCATGGCCGCTGTTGGGGTAGGCGTGGTCATAGACGAGAGGCACACGATGGAGGTTGCGGCACAACAGGATGATGCTCGGCAGGCGGCACACCAAGATGCGGCCAACAGGCGGCAGCGCAGAAGCAAGCCCGGCGGCATTCAAGGACGCGTTTCCGTAGAGGCCGACATCGATCTTCATCTTCCTAACCAACGATGAGGAGGACGACGAACGCTAGATTTACCGCCGCCACCGATGGTTGTATAATGTTTTTAGTTTTAATTAATGTAAGACTGGATTTTTGTTGGTAGTTTTTTTCTTTTTCTCGATAAAGGGCGTTTTTATTAACTCAAAATGTAGCAAAGCGGATACAAAGCATAATGGGCCACACTTGGCATCTACATAATTAAGATGCACACAACAAAATACCAGAAGTTTGACAAAAATAAAATAAGAAATCGACATATCGACAATAGTGAGTCATATAGGACAGACACTATGCCTATGCCGAAGAAGGTGATGGATCGATTCGGAGATTATGTTGCCACCCATGTTGGGTAAAAACCTCCCCGGCCACTTGCTCCAACCGCATACACACCGCCTTGAACAACGGTTGGTACTTCATTCTGTGTAGCATACACCACATAAGAAGCAAAGGAGTACATCGGAAAATAACCTGCATAGGGTATGAGTTTTTGTCATTAAAAAACAAATCATTTCTACATAGTCAGACCGACCATAATAATGCATACCCTGCCACCTTTATTAGCGTTTCAAACCTATTTGAAATACCGCCTAATCAGTGACCAAAAAATATTGGCAACACTTATGAAAGGATACAAATTGGACGCTATTTGTATGACCGACCACGTAGAACACACAAACGTGCACTGGAAAAAGAGGTGCTTGATGTGTCGTCATGAATACACAAGCCACACTCTTACTTCCTCGCCAATTGCGACAGGCGAGGTTGTCTTTGGTAAGTACAAATCCCCTTCAAAGATACCTGATACGTCCATTTTGCATCATGTCTCCACACTCATAATATAACCTTCCGGTACCTTAGGCAATTCATATCTAGGAGGGCTAGTTCTAGCAGGTGTTTCAGGAGTTTCAGTTTCAAGCTCATCATCAGATTCAACAACATCATGTTGTATAACTCTAGCAATTTGGTTATCAAGAAAGTCACCAAGTGGAACATCATCATTAAGCAAGGTACTAGCATCATCATAAGCATTATCCATAGCAGAAGTAGCATCATCAATAACTTGCGACATATCAGAATTAATAGCATGTGGTCGTGTTGCAAGTTTACTTATAACAGAACGTAAATCTAAAGCAGAACTGGATGGCAGTTCCTTACCTCCCCTCGTCTTTGAGGGAAAAATCTTAGTCTAAGCATCCTTCAGATTCTTCATAGTGATAATATGATAATAATCCCAAGTGACTCAACAAATATAGCTATGCTCCCCGGCAACGGCGCCAGAAAAAGGTCTTGATAACCCACAAGTATAAGGGATCGCAACAGTTTTCGAGGGTAGAGTATTCAACCCAAATTTATAGATTTGACACAAGGGGAGCCAAAGAATATTTGAAGGTATTAGCAGCTGAGTTGTCAATTCAACCACACCTGAAAATTAATTATCTGTACCAAAGTGATCAGTAGCAAACTAATATGAAAGTTTTGATAATAGTGACAGTAGTAACAGTAACGGCAACAGTGAGAGCAGTAATTTTGTAGCAAGTGTAACAGTGATGATAGCAGTAGTAACTTAGGAAGAACAATATAATTAAGATAAATTCGTAGGCATTGGATCAGTGACCTGTTGGATGATATTCATCATGAGACAGTTATAACCTAGGGCGATACGGCACTAGCTCCAGTTCATCAATATAATGTAGGCATGTATTCCGTAAATAGTCATACGTGCTTATGGAAAGAACTTGCATATGACATCTTTTATCCTACCCTCCCGTGGCAGCGGGGTCCATATCAGAAACTTAGGAATATCAAGGCCTCCTTTTAATAGAGAACCGGAACAAAGCATTAACACATAGTGAATACATGAACTTCTCAAACTACGATCATCATCGGGAGTGGTCCCGACTATTGTCACTCCAGGGTTGCCGGATCATAACACGTAGTAGGTGACTATAACTTGCAAGATCGGATCTAGAACATGGATATAATGGTGATAACATAAACGGTTCAGATCTGAAATCATGGCACCCGGGCCCAAAGTGACAAGCATTAAGTATGGCAAAGTCATAGCAACATAAAGAACATAGTGGATACTAGGGATCAAGCCCTAACAAAACTAACTCGATTACATGATGAATCTCATCCAACTCCTCACCGACCAGGGAGCCTACGAAGGAATTACTCACTCCCGGTGGGGAGCATCATGGAATTGGCGATGGAGAAGGGTTGGTGATGACGAAGAATGAAGATCCCCCTCTCCAGAGCCCCAAACGAACTCCAGATCTAGCCTCCCGATGAAGAACACGAGATGAGGGTGGCTCCATCTCGTGGATCGTGATAATTCTTTCTCCCTGATTTTTTTGGAAAAATAGGATTTTATGGCGTCAGTTTCAGGGTCAGCGGGGCCACCAGGTGGGGACAACCCACCTGGGCGCGCCAAGAGAGGGGGCGCGCCCTGGTGGGTTGTGCCCATCCAGGTGCCCCTCTCCGGTGGATCTTGGCTCCAGAAATTCTTATTTATTGCATAAAAATTCCTCGCGAAGTTTCGTTCCATTCCAAGAACTTTTATTTCTGCACAAAAACAACACCATGGTAGTTCTGCTGAAAACAGCGTCAGTCCGGGGTTAGTTTCATTCAAATCATGCAAATTAGAGTCCAAAACAAGAGGAAAAGCGTTAGGAAAAGTAGATACGTTGGAGACGTATCAACTCCCCCAAGCTTAAACCTTTGCTTGTCCTCAAGCAATTCAGCTGATAAACTGAAAGTGAAAAAGAAGAACTTTTACGAACTCTTTTGCTCTTGTTTGCATAAATAAGCTTAAACAACACCCAGGTTTTCAACCAACATTATAACTAACTATGCCGAGAATAACTCTTAAAGATTATATTAACTCATATCAATGACATAATCAGCTAGCGAGCAATAATAAGACATCTCAAACGGCAACACGTTGTCAAAACAAGCATGATATAATATGACAATAGTGGTATCTCGCTAGCCCTTTCTAAGACTACAAAACATAAATGCAGAGCACCTCCAAAGTCCAAGCAGCGACTAAACATTGTATTTCATGGTAGAAAATATCCAGTCATGATGCACCCAACATTAGCTACACACAATGCATAAGTCATGACCGTTGTGCTCTCAGGTCCTAGCGCTTGTTTTAGAAGGTGATGACACAACATAAAAGTAAATAGATAGTCTCTTCGCAGAGGGAAGCAGTGATTTGTACAGGTGCCAGAGCTCAAGTTTTTAAAACAGAGATAAATGATATTTTGAGACATGCACCCTTCTCATTTACTTCACGACCATCAGTTATCAATATCTCCCATGCTAAACAAGCTAGGGGCGGTTCCCAAGCGATAAAAAGTAAAGGTTTTGACTCCATTGGGAGTTTTTGTTTGATTATTTGAGAGATTAACTCTTTTTGTGTTTGCAGTTTGGGACTGGGCATGCCTATTACCGCCCTTTTCTCGTGCGATGGCGAGTGAATAAACACTCGACCTGAGAATAACCCGCTTAGCATGGAAGATACCGACCACCTTTTGTCGTTCCCTGAACGATCCAGGCACACAAAAATGATATATTGTTAGAAGTTTTTAGAGGTGGCACGTGCAAATTTACTTAGGACGGAAAGGTAATACCGCATATAGGTAGGTATGATGGACTCATCTGGAATAACTTTTGGTTCAAGGTTTTTGATGTATAAGCAGAATTCCCACTTAATATAGGCGAAGGCTAGCAATTAAATTGAGAAGCGGCCAGCTAGAGAGCAACAACGATCATGATCATGCATTATGCATAAGTAACATTGGATACTAGCATGAGTAGGATATGATCACCATGAACATAAATATCATAGAGGCTATGTTGGTTTTGATTCAACTACATGCATAAACATGTGCCAGGTCAAGCCACTCGAACATTCAGAGGAGGATACCATATCATCATACTACATCACAATCATTTTAATGCAATGTTGATATCAAAGATAAATCATTATCCAATCTCAGCTACTTATGCATGGCATGAGAAACTATAATCTCTAATTGCCATTGCAAAGATGTTTAATCATAAGGGGCTGAATCATGGATACTAGGTTAAACATATTTACAAAAAACAGAACAAGTGAAGTTCATACCAGTTTCTCTCTGCCACAGCCAGTTCATCGAATATTGTCATTATTGCCTTTCACTTGCATGACTGAACGATATGAAAATAATAATAGTGCAAGAGTGTCGTGGACTAAGCTGGAATCTGCAAACATTTTATTCAACAGGAGAAGACAAGGTAAAATGGGCTCCTTATCAGTTCAATAGTTATTCATATGAGAGCCACTCAACATTTTCATCGTGGTCTTCTCCTTGGTACAACTCAAATGAAAGGAAAAGAAATTCAGAGAAACACACTAAAATATTATTGGAGTTTTTGGTTTTCTCAAACAAGCAAATAAAAGAGAAAAACAAAAACGAGAAAAACTATTTACACAAGAAAGCTCCCAACAAGCAAAATAAGAACAAGGAAATCTTTTTGGGTTTCCTTTTTAATATTACTACTAAGCATGCATAGAAAGTAAACTAATTACAACTATTTTTTTGGTTTTTCTAAGGTTTTTCAAACACGCAAGAAGAAAGCAAGAAAAATAAATTTAAGCATGGATGATACAATGAAAAAGTGTGAACACCGACTAGATGAATAAGTGGACATGAATGTAATGTCGGTGAGAAACACATACTCCCCCAAGGTTAGGCTTTTAGCCTAACTTGGTACTCGATCAGTAGCCTGGATAGTAGTTGGGGTACTGAGGAGCGGGCATCCATTGATCCCACTGCTGAGGCTCCTCCACTGCCTCTTAAGCAGCCTGAGCGTTCTGGTAGGCGATGATGTCTACAGGCATAATCCTATATACGCCCCTGGCAACAGAATCGAACAAAGCAGGAGCAGGTAATGGAATAATATCACGAGTTTTAATGCTAAAAACCAGGTTATAAGGAATAGGAATGTGAGGAGATTTATCATCAGTAAAATGGTGGTGATCCATGGCAGCACGGTCTAGGTAAACCTTGGTTAGAGGGTAATCATGAGGGCGTTTCTCAACCTCGAAGTGAGCCGCCAAACAAGTAGCATAAATCCCACCATGAATTTTACCCTTGGATTTATTAAGGTGGAGGCGACGAGCCACAATAGCTCCCAAGCTATAAGTGTTGTCACCCTCTAATGCACGACGCAAAACGGCAAGGTCTGGTGAGCTGAGCGCACCCACCTTCTCCCTAGAAAGCAAGTATTTAGCAATGAAAAGAGCAAAGTAATGAACCGCAAGAAAATGCAAACTAGCAGCAGTGATGGCTGACACCCCTCTCTCATCTCCCACTATCAAAGTACGATAAAAGGCCTCAAACTCAGGCGGCCTAGGCTCGGTTACGCTCCCATCAGAGGGGATCATGCATATGTCACAAAATTTAGTAAGTGGTGTCTGATGGTTTTCAGCATATAAATCAAAACTCACTTTAGGAGGATTATTCCTAGGCAGGAAAGTAAAGCTTTGAACAAAGATGTTTGTGAGGATTTGGTGCTGTTCACACTCATCTGCGATGAAGTCGGTGAGGCCGGCATTAGCAGCATACTGTGCAAACTTTTGAAGGATTCCAGCCTCTTCTAGGAATGGGGTGTGCGGCCATTCACACGACCGTACCTCCGCCAACCTCTGAGGATCAAGATCACTATCAGATGACTCCCCAATAACACCCTTGGAGTTCTTCTTAGAGCCAAACTTCCTAAAGATATTCATGGTTTTCCTATGAACAAAATTCTGAAATTTATTAGCCCACAAAATTTTGTTAACAAAAATTCACAAAAATGATACCAACTACTCATAGGGATGCATAGAGGCAATAGCAAGCATTCAAACTACTTAGAACACTAAGAATTCAACATGCAAGCTCATCTACAGCAGCACCAAGAGTAGCTAATTATTCAAAATATAAACACTAAAACAAAAACTAATTGGACAAACAGTTGGGTCACATACCAAGCAACAATCCCATGAAACAGTTTCGGAAATGGAGCTTCGAGCAAAGAGATCGAAATCCGCGGGTTTGAGAGCAAGAACACGGGAGAGAGAGCAATGGAGATTTTTTCTAGAGGCAAGTGATGATGTGGTATGAAGAGATAAGTGAGGGGGCCCATGTGGGGATCACAACCCACCAGGCGCGCCTGGGGGTCCTGGCACGCCCAGGTGGGTTGTGCCCACCTGGTGCACCTCCCTCTGATATTATTTACAGCGGAAATTCACAAATATTAAGAAAAAATTGTGTTAAATGTTCAGGGCATTCTGAGAACTTTTATTTTTGGGTCATTTTTTATTGCACGGGAAATTCAAAAAATAGACAAAACATGGCATTTTATTTTATTTAACTAATAAAAACAGAAAATAAAAAGTAGGGACAGAAGGTAGTGCTTACTAAATTCATCAACTTTATACTGCTCAAGAATGATCCATTAATAAGGTTGATCAAGTCTTATTAACAACCACTTTCAATTAGGATGAAACCGAAGAACTTTCATAAATCACTAAGTTACCTCAACGGGGATATGAATGTCCCCAACAATAAGCATTTCATATTTCTTTTTGATAGTAGGTAGAGGTATTTGAAAACTTCCAATAGTGATTGTCGGAGATTTTTCAATGACATTACTACCATTCACTTTGAATTGTTTCTTCGAAAAGTGCACCATATGCTCATTACCATTGATATGAAAAGTGACCTTGCTTTTATTGCAATCAATGACAGCCCATGCAGTATTCAAGAAGGGTATATCAAGGATAATCGACATATTGTCGTCCTCGGGCATCTTAAGTATACCAAAGTCAGTCAAAATAGTAACATTAGCAACAACAACGGGCACATCCTCAGAGATACCGATAGGTATGGAAATGGATTTGTCAGCCATTTGCAAAGATATTTCAGTAGGTGTGAGTTTATCAAGTCTTTTATATAAAGATAAAGGCATAACACTAACACCAGCCCCTAAATCACACAAAGCAGTTTTCACATAATTCTTTTTGATGGAGCAAGGTATAGTTGGTATTCCCGGATCTCCAAGTTTTTTAGGTACTCCATCTTTAAAAGTGTAATTAGAAAGCATAGTGGAGATTTCAGCTTCCGGTATTTTTCTCTTATTTGTTATGATGTCTTTCATATACTTTGCATAAGGAGGCATTTTCAAGATATCAGTAAAGCAAGTACGCAAAAAGACTGGCATCAACATTTCAGCAAAGCATTCAAATTCTTCATCATTATTCTTTTTACTTGACTTAGGTGGAAAAGGCATAGGTTTTTGAACCCACGGTTCTCTTTCTTTACCGTGTTTTCTAGCAATGAAGTCTCTTTTATCATACCTTTTATTCTTAGGTTGTGGGTTATAAAGATCAACATGTGGTTCTATCTCAACATCATTGTCTGGTTCTTTATTATTTGGTTGAGTATTTTCATGAACATCAGCATTATCTTTTTCATTATCACTAGGTGAATGTTCATTACCAGACTGAGTTTCAGCATCAGAGATAGAAGTTTCATTATCATTGTCAGGAGGTTTCTCTATTTCAGGTTCACTAGGAGCATGCAAAGTCCTAGCATTTTTTTTTCCTTTTTCTTTTTCTTTTTCTTTTTAGAAGAACTAGGTGCACTAGTGTTAGCTCTTTGTGAATCCTGTTCAATTCTTTTTGGGTGTCCCTCAGGATAAAGTGGTTCCTGAGTCATTTTAGCTCCTCTAGTTGCAACTCTAACAGCAAAGTCATGCATATTATTATTCATTTCATCAAGCAATTCTCTTTGGGATTTAGCAACTTGTTCTTACTGAGTTTGAACCATAGAAGCATGCTTTCCAACACCTCTAACATCATCTGAGATTCTAAATAACAAGTCACTCAGGCAAGCAATCATATCAGAATTGTATTTCAATTGTTTCATAACATTTGCATTGAAGTGATCTTGTTTTCTAATGTAGTTTTCAAACTCATAAAGGCATTGGCTAAGATGCATATTGTGAGGATTCTCATTATCATTGAGCTTCATAAGAGAATTTACCTCTGCCACCTTAGGAAGTGGTGGTGTATTAAGCCCATGTATTTCTTCAATAGGAGGTAAATTTTTAACATCCTCAGCTTTAATACCTTTTTCCTTCATAGATTTCTTTGCCTCTTGCATATCTTCAGGAATGAGATATAATATACCCCTCTTCTTCGGAGTGGGTTTAGGCGGTGGTTCAGGAAGAGTCCAGTCATCATAATTTTTCAATATATTATTCAATAATTCCTCAGCTTGTCCAACAGTTCGTTCCCTGAAAACACAACCAACACAACTATTTAGGAAGTCCCTAAAAGCATCGGTTAGTCCATTATAGAAGATATCAAGTATTTCATTTTTCTTAAGAGGATGATCAGGCAAAGCATTAAGTAATTGGCAAAGCCTCCCCCAAGCTTGTGGGAGACTCTCTTCTTTAATTCGAACAAAGTTAAATATTTCTTGCAAGGCAGCTTGTTTCTTATGAGCAGGGAAATATTTTTCAGAGGAGTAATAAATCATATCCTGGGAACTACGAACACAACCAGGAGCAAGAGTATTGTACCAAGCTTTAGCATCACCCTTTAATGAGAACTAAAATAATTTGAGAATATAGTAATAGCAAGTTACCTCATCAAGAGTAAAAAGGGCGGCTATGTCATTCAACTTAGTAAGATATGCCACAACAGTTTCAGTGTCATAACCATGGAAAGGATCGGATTCAACCAAAGTAATTAACTCTGGGTCGACAGAGAATTCACAATCCTTATCATCAATAAAGATAGGTGAAGTAGCAAACTTAGGATCACATTTTATTCTAGCATTCAGAGATTTTTCTTTATACTTGCATAATAATTTCTCTAGGTCATCTCTATCTCTACAAGCAAGAATATCTCTAGTTGTCTCCTCACTCATAACATAACCTTCTGGTACCTTAGGCAATTTATATCTAGTAGGGCTAGTTCTAGCAGGTGTTTCAGGAGTTTCAGTTTCAAGCTCATCATCAGATTCAACAACATCATGTTGCATAACTCTAGCAATTTGTTTATCAAGAAAGTCACCAAATGGCACATCATCATTAAGCAAGGTACTAGCATCATCATAAGCATTATCCATAGCAGAAGTAGCATCATCAATAACTTGCGACATATCAGAATTAATAGCATGTGGTGGTGTTGCAAGTTTACTTATAACAGAAGGTGAATCTAAAGCAGAACTGGATGGCAGTTCCTTACCTCCCCTCGTCTTTGAGGGAAAAATCTTAGTCTTAGTATTCTTCAGATTCTTCATAGTGATAATACGATAATAATCCCAAGTGACTCAACAAATATAGCTATGCTCCCCGGCAACGGCGCCAGAAAAAGGTCCTGATAACCCACAAGTATAGGGGATCGCAACAGTTTTCGAGGGTTAGAGTATTCAACCCAAATTTATAGATTCGACACAAGGGGGGTCAAAGAATATTTGAAGGTATTAGCAGCTGAGTTGTCAATTGAACCACAGCTGGAGATTAATTATCTGCAGCAAAGTGATCAATAGCAAAGTAATATGATAGTTTTGATAATAGTGACAGCAGTAACGGTAACAGTGATAACAGTAATTTTGTAGCAGGTGTAATAGTGATGATAGCAGTAGTAACTTAGCAAGAACAATATAAGATAAATTCACAGGCATTGGATCGGTGACTTGTTGGATGATATTCATCATGAGATAGTTATAACCTAGGGCGATACGGCACTAGCTCCAGTTCATCAATATAATGTAGGCATGTATTCCGTAAATAGTCATACGTGCTTATGGAAAGAACTTGCATGACATGTTTTGTCCTACCCTCCCGTGGCAGCGGGGTCCATATTGGAAACTAAGGGATATTAAGGCCTTCTTTTAGTAAAGAGCCGGAACAAAGCATTAACACATAGTGAATACATGAACTCCTCAAACTACGGTCATCACCGGGAGTGGTCCCGACTATTGTCACTCTGGGGTTGCCGGCTCATAACACGTAGTAGGTGACTATAACTTGCAAGATCGGATCTAGGACATGGATATAAGGGTGATAACATAAACGGTTCAGATCTAAAATCATGGCACCCGGGCCCAAAGTGACAAGCATTAAGCATGGCGAAGTCATAGCAACATCAATCTTAGAACATAGTGGATACTAGGGATGAAGACGTAACAAAACTAACTCGATTACATGATGAATCTCATCCAACTCCTCACCGACCAGGGAGCCTACGAAGGAATTACTCACTCCCGGTGGGGAGCATCATGGAATTGGCGATGGAGAAGGGTTGGTCATGAAGAAGAACAAAGATCCCCCACTCCGGAGCCCCAAACGGACTCCAGGAGGAGACGGTGGCTCCGTCTCGTGGATCGCGATAATTCTTTCTCCCTGATTTTTTCTGGAAAAATAGGATTTTATAGTGTCGGTTTCAGGGTCTGCGGGGCCACCAGGTGGGGACAGCCCACATGGGCGCGCCAGGAGAGGGGGGCGCTCCCTGGTGGGTTGTGCCCACCCAGGTGCCCCTCTCCGGTGGATCTTGGCTCCAGAAATTCTTATTTATTGCATAAAAATTCCTCGCAATGTTTCGTTCCATTCCGAGAACTTTTATTTCTGCACAAAAACAACACCATGGTAGTTCTGCTGAAAACAGCGTCAGTCCGTGGTTAGTTTCATTCAAATCATGCAAATTAGAGTCCAAAACAAGAGGAAAAGTGTTAGGAAAAGTACATACGTTGGAGACGTATCATGTACCATCAAGAACACTTTGCTTATCATAAGAGACCGTTTGGCCTGTCCTTTGCCTCAAAAGGATTGGGCTACCTTGCTGCACTTTTTTTACTACTATCGTTACAAATTACCTTGCTATCAAACTACTCTGCTACTTACAATTCCAGCACTTGCAGACATTACCTTGCTGAAAACCACTTGTCATTTCCTTCTACTCCTGGTTGGGTTCGACACTCTTACTTATCGAAAAGAGCTACAATTGATCCCCTATACTTGTGGGTCATCAAGGCTATTTTCTGGCGCCGTTGCCGGGGAGTGAAGTGCCTTTGGTAAGCGGAATTTGGTAAGGAAACCTTTATATAGTGTGCTGAAATTTATTGTCACTTGTTACTATGGAAAACAATCCTTTGAGGGGTTTGTTTGGGGTATCTTCACCTCGTCCGGAACCACAATTAGACCCCTCAACCTCCTGCACCTACTGAAAAAATTGAATATGAAATTCCTTTGGGTAAGATAGAACAACTGCTAGCTAATCCTTATGCAGGAGATGGAACCGAACATCCCGATATGCACTTGATATATGTAGAACAAATTTGTGGATTGTTCAAGCTTGCAGGTTTACCCAGGGATGAAGTTATGAAGAAGGTTTTCCCTTTATCTTTGACGGGAAAAGCATTGGCATAGTATAGGCTATGCGATGATATTGGATCTTGGAATGGGAATCGATTGAAACTGGAGTTCCACCAAAAAAATTATCCTATGCATCTAGTTCATCGTGATCGGAATTATATATATAATTTTTCGCCTCATGAAGGAGAAAGTATCGCTCTAGCTTGGGGGAGGTTTAATTCAATGTTATATTCATGCCCCAATCATGAGCTCTCAAGAGAAATTATTATCCAAAACTTTTATGCTCGGCTTTCTCGTAATGATCAAACGATGCTTGATACTTCTTGTGCTGGTTCTTTTATGAAGAAGACTATTGAATTCCGTGGATCTTTTGGAAAGAATTAAACTCAACTCTGAAGATTGGGAACTCGACAAAGGTAAAGAGTCAGGTATTAAACTTAAGTATGATTGTGTTAAATCTTTTATGGATACCGATGATTTTCAAAAGTTTAGTACTAAATATGGACTTGACTCTGAGATAGTAGCCTCCTTTTGTGAATCATTTGCTACTCATGTTGATCTCCCTAAAGAGAAGTGGTTTAAATATCACACACCTATCAAAGAAGAAATTAAAGAACCGGTACCAGTTAAAGAAGAAACTATACTTTATAATGTTGATCCAGTTGTTCCTTGTGCTTATATAGAGAAACCACCTTTCCCTATTAGGATAAAGGAAAATGCTAAAGTTTCAACTATGGTTAACAAAAGCTATATTAGAACACCTAAACCTGATGAACAAATTAAAGTAGAACCTAGTATTTCTATGGTTAAAGATCTCTTAGAAGAAGATATGGATGGGCATGTTATTTACTTCTGTGAAGAAGCTGCTAGAATTGCCAATCCTGATAAAAAAAGATAAACATAGACCTGTTGTTGGCATGCATGTCATCTCATTTAAAATAGGAGATCACTGTTATCATGGTTTTTATGACATAGGTGCTAGTGTGAGTGCTATTCCTTACACATTATATCAAGAAATTATGAATGATATAGCACCCGCAGAAATAGAAGAAATAGATGTTACTATTAAACTTGCTAATAGAGACACTATATCACCGATTGGGATTGTTGGAGATGTTGAAGTCTTGTGTGGGAAAATAAAATACCCTACTGATTTTCTTGTTCTTTGTTTCCCACAAGATGACTTTTGTCCCATTCTATTTGGTAGACCTTTCTTGAACACTATTAATGCTAGAATAGATTGTGAGAAACAAACTGTCAGTGTTAGTTTTGTTAATGAGTCTCACGAGTTTAATTTTTCCAAGTTTAGTAGAAATCTTCATAAAAAGGAATTGCCTAGTAAGGATGAATTAATTGGTCTTGCTCCTATTGCTGTACCACATACAGATCCTTTAGAACAATATTTGCTAGACCATGAAAATGATTTTCATATGCATGAAAGAAATGAAATAGATAAAAATTTCTTTGAACAACATCCTCTACTTCAACACAATTTGCCTATTGAAACTCAAGGAGGTCCTCCTCCACCTAAAGGTGATCCTGTGTTTGAATTAAAACAACTGCGAGACACTTTCAAATATGCTTATCTTGATGAAAAGAAAATATATCTTGTTATTATTAGTGCTAACCTTTTAGAACATGAAGAAGAAAGATTATTGAAATTTCTAAGGAAGCACCGAGCTGCTATTGGATATACTCTTGATGATTTAAAGGGCATTAGTCCCACTCTATGTCAGCACAAAATTAATATGGAACCTGGTGCTAAACCCTTTGTTGATCACCAATGTCGGTTAAACCCGAAGTTGAAAGAAGTGGTAAGAACGGTAATATTAAAACTTCTGGAAGCAGGTATAATCTATCCTATAGCTGATAGTAGATGGGTAAGTCATGTTCATTGTGTTCCTAATAAAGGAGGTATAACTGTTGTTCCTAATGATAAGAATGAACTTATTCCACTAAGAATTGTTACAGGCTATAGAATGGTAATAGATTTTAGAAAATTAAAGAAAGCAACTAGAAAAGATCATTACCCTTTGCCTTTTATTGATCAAATGCTTGAAAGATTATCTAAGCACACACACTTTTGCTTGCTTGGTGGATATTCTGGTTTTTCACGAATACCTGTTTCTCAACCAGATCAAGAAAAGACCACTTTTACTTGTCCTTTTGGAACCTATGCTTATAGACGTATGCCATTTGGTTTATGTAATGCACCTGCTACCTTTCAAAGATGTATGACTGCTATATTCTCTGACTTCTGTGAAAAGATTGTTGAGGTTTTCATGGATGACTTTTCTGTTTATGGGAAGTATTTTGATGATTGTTTAAGCAATCTTGATCGAGTTTTGTAGAGATATGAACAAACAAATCTTGTCTTGAATTGGGAGAAGTGCCACTTTATGGTTAATGAAGGCATTGTCTTGGGTCATAAAATTTCTGAAAGAGGTATTGAAGTGGACAAAGCTAAGGTTGGTGCAATTGAGAAAATGCCATGTCCTAAAGATATAAAAGGTATTCGTAGTTTCCTAGGTCATGCTGGTTTCTATAGGAGATTTATCAAATACTTTTCTAAAATTTCTTGGCCTCTTACGAATCTTTTGCAAAAGGATATTCCTTTTGTTTTTGACGATGATTGTTTAGAAGCCTTTGAAACACTCAATACAGCCTTAATTTCTGCACCTATTGTTCAACCACCTGATTAGAACTTGCCTATTGAAATTATGTGTGATGCTAGTGATTATGTTGTTGGTGCTATTCTAGGACAAAGAGTTGATAAGAAACAGAATGTTATTCATTATGCTAGTAAAACTCTAGACAGTGCTCAAAGAAATTATGCTACTACTGAAAAAGAATTCTTACCAGTGGTGTTTGCCTGTGATAAGTTTAGACATTATATTGTTGATTCCAAAGTAACTGTTCACACAGACCATGCTGCTATTAAATATCTTATGGAAAAGAAAGATGCTAAACCTAGACTTATTCGATGGGTTCTTTTGTTACAAGAATTTGATTTACATATCATTGATAGAAAAGGAGCTGAGAACCCCGTAGCTGATAATTTATCTAGGCTTGAAAATGTGCCTGATGACCCACTACCTATTGATGATAGTTTTCCTAATGAGCAGTTAGCTGCAATAAATGTTGCTCACAGTACTCCTTGGTATGCTGACTATGGTAATTACATTGTTGCTAAATATTTACCACCTAGCTTTACATACCAACAAAAGAAAATATTCTTCTATGATTTAAGACATTACTTTTGGGATGACCCACATCTTTATAAAGAAGGAGTAGAGAGTATTATTAGACGTTGTGTACATGAGCATGAACAGGGACAAATCCTACTGAAATGTCACTCCGAAGCTTATGGAGGGCATCATGCTGGAGATAGAACTTCTCACAAGGTGTTGCAATCTGGATTTTATTGGCCTACTCTCTTCAAGGATGCCCGTAACTTCATCTTATCTTGTGATGAATGTCAAAGCATAGGTAATATCGGTAAGCATCAAGAAATGCCTATGAATTATTCACTTGCTGTTGAACCATTTGATGTTTGGGGGTTTGATTACATGGGACCTTTTCCTTCCTCTAATGGGTATACACATATTTTGGTTGCTATTGATTACGTTACTAAATGGGTAGAAGCTATTCCAACCAGTAGTGCTGATCATAACGCCTCTATTAAAATGCTTAAGGAAGTTATTTTCCCAAGGTTTGGAGTCCCTAGATATTTAATGACTGATGGTGGTTCACACTTTATTCATGGTGCTTTCCGTAAAATGCTTTCCAAGTATGATGTTAACCATAGAATTGCATCACCTTATCATCCTCAGTCTAGTGGTCAAGTTGAACTTAGCAATAGAGAAATAAAATTAATTTTGCAAAAGACTGTGAATAGGTCCAGGAAGAATTGGTCTAAGAAATTAGATGATGCACTTTGGGCTTATAGAACAACATATAAAAATCCTATGGGTATGTCTCCATATAAAATGGTTTATGGAAAAGATTGTCATCTTCAGTTAGACCATGAAGCATATTGGGCCATCAAAGAGCTCAATTATGATTACAAACTTGCTGGTGAGAAGAGGTTATTTGATATTAGCTCTTTAGATGAATGGAGAACCCAAGCTTATGAAAATGCAAAATTATTCAAAGAAAAAGTTAAAAGATGGCATGACAAAATAATCCAAAAGCATGAGTTTAAAGTCGGAGAAAATGTTCTTTTGTACAACTCTCGTTTCAGATTCTTTGCAAGAAAACTCCTCTCAAAATGGGAACGCCCATATGTCATCGAGGAGGTTTATCGGTCTGGAGCCATCAAAATAAATAATTCCGAAGGCAATAACCCGAAGGTTGTCAATGGGCAACGAATAAAGCATTATATCTCAGGTACACCCATTAATGTTGAAAGTAACATTATCCAAACTTTGACACCGGAAGAACACATAAAAGAGTCCTTCCGGAACACTCCAGAATCGTGAAAATAAGGAGGTACGTGATATGGTAAGTAAACGGACTCCGAAAAATCCGCAAAAATATTTTTTATCAGTTTTGGAATATATAGAAATTTTGGAAATAAAGAAACTTCCAGGAAGCGTCCCCTAGTGGGCACAAGACACCAGCCTGGCGCGCCCAGGTGGGTTGTGCCCACCTGGGACACCTTCCGTACTCCGTTTTTCTACCGTATGCTTGTCCTCCAAGATTAAAAATACATATATATATAATTCCGAACCTGTTGATCATTGTATCACAGAGAAACCCTCTGTTCTCTTTTCTTGCTATTTTCTGCGCAGTTATGAAAATATGTCGTCGCAACACTCTGACGGAGAGAGCTATGTCTCACATCTCATTGCTGACCCAAAGACCTATGGGGACCTATCTCCTTATGGTCGAACTACCGATGACGAGGAGGATGCTCACTTGATGAGGATCGATAATTCGAGCTCGGAGGAGGAGGATGTCCCTCTACCTCAACTAGGGGATATGCACATGGAGTTCAAGAAGTCAAGTCTCCCAAAGAGAGCTAACCGGTCTAAAAACCGATCTATTCCTCTTCGTTTTTGGCAGAAAGCAAAGGGGATTTATGTGACAAGATCTTGAAGCTAGAACTGGAAGTCGATGATTTAAAAGAGGAAGTTGCTCTCCTCAACTATAATATGAAAAAGTTAAAGGCACAATTCTCTTCATCACCACCACCATCATATTTTTCACCACCAAAGGAGAACTGAGTATCGGGTATGGGCACTCCCCTTGGCTTTCGCCAAGCTTGGGGGAGGTGCCCCGGTATCGTATCATCCCACTATCTTTTTGCCTTTACTTATTTTAGTTCAATCTTTTGCTTTAGATGAATAAAAGTTTAGTTCGATCCTTTCTTCTTTGAGAGTTTGCTTAGTGATCTAGCCTTGCAATCGTGTGCAAGTTATATAATAAAGTTTAGTTCGTTTTTTTTCCTTTCTTTACTATCATGTTGCAAATTAAAGAAAAAAAATAGAATAAAAAATAGAGAAAGGAAATAAATGAAGAAAAGATCATATACTAATCTTATGGCAGGTGATGACACCACATAAGGAAAAGTATAAGTAGGAAATTTTATTAGAGATTGACAAACATAGCATTAGTCAATGGTGCAACTGATGAAAGAATTAATAAGGGAAGAAAAGATTCACATATAAATATACTATCCTAGACATCTTTTGTGATTGTGAGCCCTCATCGAAATATTATATGCCAAAATTGTTGACGTTGGACCAGGAAGACAACTTAATGGTTTATGTTTGTTTATATTCACATAGAAGTCATATTGTTATAGATCCTTTAACATGTGGTGCTTGCCCCCTATCTTTGCTAGCCAAAAATTCCACACTAAGTAGAGATACTACTTATTTTCAAGACTCTGCTACCTCTTGAGCATGCGTTGGTTTTCCCTTGAAGAGGAAAGGGTGATGCAGCAAAGTAGCGTAAGTATTTCCCTTAGTTTTTGACAACCAAGATATCAATCCAGTAGGAGATTAAACGCAAGTCACCTAGTACCTGCACAAACAAACAAGAACCTCGCAACCAACACGATAAAGGGGTTGTCAATCCCTTCACGGTCACTTACGAAAGTGAGATTTGATAAAGATAATAAGATAAATATTTTTGGTATTTTTGTATAGATTGAAAGTAAAGATTGCAAAATAAACGGCGACAGAAATGGCTAGTTGTTGGGAGAATAATATAATGGAGAATAGACCCGGGGGCCATAGGTTTCACTAGTGGCTTCTCTCAAGATAGCAAATTCTACGGTGGGTGAACAAATTACTGTCGAGTAATTGATAGAAAAGCGCATAGTTATGAGAATATCTAGGCATGATCATGTATATAGGCATCACGTCCGCGACAAGTAGACCGAAACGATTCTGCATCTACTACTATTACTCCACACATCGACTGCTATCCAGCATGCATCTACAGTATTAAGTTCATAAGAACAGAGTAACGCATTAGCCAAGATGACATGATGTAGAGGGATAAACTCAAGCAATATGGTATAAACCCCATCTTTTTATCCTCGATGGCAACAATACAATACGTGCCTTGCTGCCCCTGCTGTCACTAGGAAAGGACACCGCAAGATTGAACCCGAAGCTAAGCACTTCTCCCATTGCAAGAAAGATCAATCTAGTAGGCCAAACCAAACTGATAATTCAAAGAGACTTGCAAAGATATTAAATCATGCATAAAAGAATTCAGAGAAGAATCAAATATTGTTCATAGATAATCTTGATCATAAACCCACAATACATCGGATCTCGACAAACACACCGCAAAAAGAATTACATCAAATAGATCTTCAAGAGAATCGAGGAGAACTTTGTATTGATATCCAAAGAGAGAGAAGAAGCCATCTAGTTAATAACTATGGACCCGAAGGTCTGTGGTAAACTACTCACACATCATCGGAGAGGCTATGGTGTTGATGTAGAAGCCCTCCGTGATCGATTCCCCCTCCGGCGGAGCGCCAGAAAAGGCCCCAAGATGGGATCTCACGGGTACAGAAGGTTGCGGAGGTGGAAATAGGGTTTCGTGGTGCTCTCGGATGTTTTCGGGGTATATGAATATATATAGGCAAAAGAAGTAGGTCGATGGATCCACCAGGGGCCCACGAGGGTGGGGGGCGTGCCCTCCTACCTCGTGGCCACCTCGTTGCTTCCTTGACGTTCACTCCAAGTCTCCTGGATTGCGTTTGTTCCAAAAATAACTCTCCGGAAGGTTTCATTCCGTTTGGATTCCGTTCGGTATTCCTTTTCTGCGAAACACTGAAATAGGCAAAAATACAGCAATTTGCACTGGGCCTTTGGTTAGTAGGTTAGTCCCAAAAATAATATAAAAGTGCATAACAAAGCCCATTAAACATCCAAAACGGATAATATAATAGCATGGAACAATCAAAAATTATAGGTACGTTGGAGACGTATCAGAGTCCACCATACCTACCTACGGATTGAGCAAGATCCCTCAAGTAAGTTGTCATCGGTGCAAAAAGCCAATAAAAATTGCTTCTAAATGTGTAAGATCATTTAGCCTAAGAGAAAATTGAGCGTTGCACGAACTTGTGATGGTGAAGAATAAAAGCGACAGACTGCATAATAAAGGTCGCTATCACAAGGGGCAATGCAACGTGGCGTTCTTTTGCACAAAGGGGTTGAGCATACAAACAAATAAGCGCATGGTAACCTCTGCTTCCCTCTGCGAAGGGCCTATCTTTTACTTTTATGTATTTACTTTTGTGCAAAGAGTCAAAGTTTTCCTTCTATTCCTTTTTATTTTTCTCCTTTGGCAAGCATCATGTGGTGAGGAAAGATCTAGGAACATATGTCAGTTGAATACAGATAGCATGAGTTATTATTGTTGAAAGATCTAAGCATCATGAGTGAATATGTTGGGAGGCGAAACTATAAGCCCCTATCTTTCTATGTGTCCGGTTGAAACGTTTTGCTCATGTGTACGCGGTGAGTGTTAGCAATCATAGAAGACTATATGATGGTTGAGTATGTGGACTTGCCTAAAGGCTCCGATACGTGACCCTTCCTGAAAAAATGATGAATTGTAGTTGTAAAGTTGACTGAGAACATAGTTAGTTGGTTTTTAATAGATTTTTTGCTTTATACTTCATTTGTGTGATGAATTGTCACTTATTCATGAGAAGTCTATGATAAAAGTCTTATGTTTGAATTTGTTGCTGTTATAATAATCTACATGATGCTTCTTTGTCTGTATTTTGGCTTTATCGACACCTCTCTCTCAAAGCATGTGGACATGTTTTTCGATTTCGGTTTTTGCTTGAGGACAAGCAAGGTCTAAGCTTGGGGGAGTTAATACGTCCATTTTGCATCATGTTTTCTTAATGTTATTTATGATGTTTTTATCCATAATAATGCTTTTTGGAGCAATTCTAATGCCGTTTCTCTCATGATATGCAAGGTATACACAAAGAGGGAGAATTCCGGCAGCTGGAAATATGGACCTGGAAAAGCTATGTCAGGCTACCTATTCTCCACAACTCCAAATAAGCTGAAACTTCACAGAGAATTTTTCTGGAATATTTGAGGAATATTGGAGCAAATAACTACCAGAGGGGGCCCATCAGGTGGGCACAACCCACCTGGGCGCGCCAGGGAGCCCAGGCACGCCCTGGTGGGTTGTGCTCACCCAGGCCCACCTTCGGTGCCCATCTTCTGGTATATAAGTCACTTTGACCTAGAAAAAATAAGGGGAGGAGTTTCGGGATGAAGTGTCGCCGCCTCGAGGCGAAACTTGGGCAGGAGCACTTTTGCCCTCCGGTGGAGCGATTCCCCTAGGGGAACTTCCCTCCCGGAGAAGGAAATCATCGTCATCATCATCACCAACAACTCTCCCATCTTGTGGAGGGAAATCTCCATCAACATCCTCAATAGCACCATCTCCTCTCAAACCCTAGTTCATCTCTTGTGTTCAATCTTGTTACCAGAACTATAGATTGGGGCTTGTGGGTGACTAGTAGTGTTGATTACATCTTGTAGTTGATTACTATATGGTTTATTTGGTGAAAGATTATATGTTCAGATCCAATATGCTATTTAATACCCCTCTGATCATGAGCATGTTTATCATTTGTGAGTAGGTACCTTTGTTCTTGAGGTCACGGGAGAAATCATGTTACAAGTAATCATGTGAACTTGATATGTGTTCGATATTTTGATAGTATGTATGTTGTGATTCCCTTAGTGGTGTCACGTGAACGTCGACTACATGACACTTCACCATATTTGGGCCTAAGAGAATGCATTGTGGAGTAGCAATTAGATGATGGGTTGCGGGAGTGACAGAAGCTTAAACCCCAGTTTATGCGCTATTCCGTAAGGGACCGATTGGATCCGAAAATTTAATGCTATGGTTAGAATTTATTCTTAATACTTTTCTCATAGTTGCGGATGCTTGCGGGAGGGTTAATCATAAGTAGGAGGTTTTTTCAAGTAAGAATAGCAATTAAGCACCGGTCCACCCACATATCAAATTATCAAAGTACCGAACACGAATTAAGCCAACATGATGAAAGTGACTAGATGAAAATCCCGTGTACCCTCAAGAACGCTTTGCTTATCATAAGAGACCGTTTTGGCCTGTCCTTTGCCTCAAAAGGATTGGGCTACCTTGCTTCACTTTTTTTACTACTATCGTTACTTGCTCGTTACAAATTACCTCGCTATCAAACTACTCTGCTACTTACAATTCCAGCACTTGCCGACATTACCTTGCTGAAAACCACTTGTCATTTCCTTCTGCTCTTTGTTGGGTTCGACGCTCTTACTTATCGAAAAGAGCTACAATTGATCCACTATACTTGTGGGTCATCAATACCACATAAATATTTTGATTTCGAGTGAAATCTTAGACCTCCAAATTTTCTTATTATTTTCCACCAAGCCCTCTGAATGCATGAGCGCATGGTATATAAAGTCGACAGTTAACGACCCAGATGTAGCTGCCTGTTCTCGAGTAGTTAGGAAAGGTTCTAAATAGCTTATTCAGGAATTAGTCGTAGAATAGCTGGGATGCCATTATTTCTTCAGGGATAACATATTACTTTAACTCATTTTTTAAAAACAACTACATTTAGTTAACATAAGACCATATTTGTCATATCTGATCCATTGTTTCAAAAATATATGAATATTTAATAGCCCCTGATGAACATTTCCCCAAAAAGTAAGAATATTTTCCCAAGAATTATGAACTTTTTTCTAACATGGGAAGGTTATTTTCTCAAAAGTACAAATAATTTTTAAATATGTGGCACACATTTTTGGAATCTTTGTAAGTTTTTTAGGAACGGAATAACATATTTCTAAATATTTGGATATTAGAATTGTCATACTAATTATTCAGAAAATATTTTCTTGCAACAATAGCCCATTTTATTAACTATGGTAGTATTGGGCCCCCTCTCCTCCACCCGACGCAAAAAGAATAAGTTGGATTTGAAATTTCTCCTATATTTTTGATCTGGTAAAAGAATGTCTATACGAGAGAAGAAAAATCCTTACTATTACCACCAGAAACAAAAAGTACCAGTTACCCAACATAACACGGTGATTAAACGCGCTGTTTTTATTACTTGGTGAATGCAGCAGACCATGCCTATAAAATTGTGCCCTTGTGAAGCAGAGAACCGCATAGGACTGTACATGTAATGCACCACTTGCATAGTACAGAAAGGAGAGAAGAGGTGAAGAAAGCAGAGCCATGTGCGGAGCTGTGGTGGTTCTTCTGTGCATCGTGGTGGCTGGGCTTGCCCTCATCGGCGGCGATGAGTCGGTCGCCAAGTGGCCAATGCACAGTGCGCCGGTCCCGGCCTGTCCTCTGCCGACGAAGTGTCCACTGGCAACATCGTGATGATCATGGTGCTGGTCTTATTTGCCCCGGTGACGGCGGTCTCCCTCGCATGGATCACAGCAGCGTATGGTCTTGCCCCTGCCCATGTGGGGCTACCCGTCGGCTCTGCCTGTGAGTGCGTGATAATGATCGACGACCCACGCGCACGTGAATGGCGCCCTCCGTGAGAATGATCATGCAAGTTCGGCTTCGGATGATGCTTCTGATGGGTCAAGATCTGGCTTAATTACTTTTGCCCCTGTGCTGGCTTTTGGTTGTAATAGACATGTAGGGTTTGCTGTTGAACTATGGTGTTGTCAGGTTTTCGTCCCATGGCATTCGTCACGATGACGGGCGAACGCAGTGGGTTTTCTGGTAGTGCTCGAACTCGCTGTACCTCTTTCCTTTTCCTCTGTCATTCTCGGAACTCTGTATTTCCGTTCATTTGCAATGGAAAAGGGTCATGCCCGGTTCGAAAAAAAATAAGATAAATAAGACCATGTTCCTTGATTCATAGGGATAGGCAGATGGCTAGCTCACCTGGACTTGATACTGTATACGCAGTGGCGGACCTAGTGGAGTATCTTGGGGCCAAAAGAAAATATGCATCTTTGGTGGTCCAAGTGACTACACTTTACTTAATTTATTAAGCCTCTACAGAAAATTCCCTTCCTAATCATGGTAGTGCTGGGGGACAAAACACGACAATTAAAGGCGTGGTGTTTAATAGTTAGGGATTGCACCATAGCACGCCTATAAAATCTTGGCCTTGCGAAACAGAGGACTGCGCTTGCATTGCACCACTTGAGAAGCAGAGGACTGCACTTGCATTGCACCACTTGCGAAGCAGAGAAAGGAGAGAAGAGAGAAGAGAGAAGAGATGAAGAAGGAGAAGGGGGTGAGGGAAAAAGAGCCATGCACGGAGCTGTAGTGGTGCTTCTCCACATGGCGGTTGCCAGGCTTGCCTTGGTAGGCGACAAGGAGCCGACATCCAAGTGGTTTACGCCCGCCATGCCGGTCCCGGTCTACCCTCCGCCGACAAAGTGCCGGCACGGCAACACCGTGATGATCATGGCACTGGTCGTGTTTGCCCAATGACGAAGGCCTCCCATGTGTGGATCGCCCGCTGCGCAAGGTCTAATCGCCACCCATGTGGATCAGTGGATGTATCCCTCGGTGTCGCCTGCAAGTGTGTGGTGATGATCAGGGACCTGCGTGCGCGTGAACGACGCCTCTAGGATTTCCATTAGTAAGATAAATAAGATAATGTTCTCTGATTCATAGGGAGAGGCGGATGGCTAGCTCACCTATAGTTGACTATATACGCAATTGCAGAAATTCATAGGGCACGCAATTGCGGGGCCATGCACCTGCGAAAACGCCTCCAGCCATCGATTTGCGCCGAGATCTGAACACAAGTTGGCAGCGATTGAAATTGACTCAAAAATTTATGGATATTGTTATCCCTCTGAATATGAGACAATATACGCGTCTATTCTGTCAAGATACTTCTGTCCGGAGTTGTTATACATCTTCCTACCTATTCGTATGCCACATCCCCCATTCTATTACATACCTTGGTGGACGACTTCACTCTAATGTTCACCTTCTTCTTCCTTTCTTATTTCTCTGTTCCGGTACTGTATCATGTGTTGAAATATATTACCCGTCTCTCTTCATCAGTTCGAACTTTTGGATGAGTTGGTTGGAGTATGAATTCAATATGGTATGAGAGCCAAGAGATTTCAAGTTCAAGACCCTGCCAATGCAGTACTAAAAAAAGATTATGTGGCCTACATGATCACACGTTTAAGGACTAAATAAGCTTAGACGTGAGGAGGAGTGTTGAAATATATTGCCTATCTCTCCACATCAGTTTGGACTTTTGGATGAGTTGGCTGGAGCATGAATTCAGTATCATGAAGTTGTTCCATTATGCATTTTACTGAACTTGAGATTATAAATAAGGCAAATGACCTAGGAGTCTCACTAGGTTCTAATGGGAAGGAAATTGCCAAATCTGTTAATGACATGTTAGACTTAGAAGCCGAACGGGCTTCTGAAATTATTCGTAATATGGCCGCAGTACGGCCAATGAATGATGAGGAGGTTAACAACTTAGGTATTATGCCCCTGGAGAGTTTTTTTAATGATCTATTGCCTACTTCGGAAGTCGAAGTTGAGGTTGAAGTGTCAGAGACGGCGGTTAGCATTCAGTCGGAGGGGCTGGATCCCACCGGGTTAAATGGGGTTCCAACGGTGTTGGAGAAACCTAAGCGTTCCTGGAAGAGGAAGGTATATCCTACATCGGCTGTACGTAGAAGTGCTAGGGTGAAGCTAAAGAAATAATTCCATGATAACATATGAAAGGAATTTTCTGGAATAGCAGAGGTCTTAAAGACTTGGCTAAAACAAGATTCCTTGCAGAAACATATATAGAGCATAAACTTGACTTTATTGCACTTCTCGAGACAGGAAGAGATAACTTCACCTCGCAGTTCCTCCAAAATTTGACTGGTGGAGCTGATTTTGATTGGCATGTTTTACCCCCTAGAGGCAGATCCGGTGGGATTTTGTTGGGGTTAAGTGTGAAACTTTAGAGGTGATTAATGTGGTTCAAGGGGAATTTGCGGTCAATTTTTGGGTGAGGTCAAAAGTGGATGGTTTCCGCTGGTCTCTAGTAGCTGTATATGGAGTAGCCCAACCGGAACTTAAGCCTGATTTCCTTGTTGATCTGTTGAGGATCTGCGGGGATGAAAGACTCCCAATTCTAGTCGAAGGAGACTTTAATATTATCCGAAGAAGAGAAGAGAAGAATCATGACAACTTTGATAGCCGTTGGTCCTTAATGTTCAACATGATAATTGAGAGTCTCAATCTGCGGGAGATTGAACTAACGGGTAGACAATTCACATGGGCCAACTCGTTGCCTACTCCAACTTACGAGAAGCTGGACAGAGTACTCGCTAGTGTGGAATGGGAGCAGAAGTACCCACTAGTGTCGGTTCACGCGATGCAGAGGGCGATCTCTGATCACAGTCCCTTGCTTTTAGATTCTGGGGATGCTACACACATTGGGAACAAAAATAACTTCTCTTTCGAACTAAGTTGGTTTGAAAAGGAAAACTTTCTTGACATTGTAGCAAGAGAATGGGCGAAACCCGTTCAAGGCCGATCACATTTAGAAAGATGGCAAAATAAGATTAGACATCTCAGACAATTTCTACGGGGTTGGGCCAGAAATGAAAGTGGGGTTTACAAACAAGAGAAAGAACAACCGATACAGCTGATCGAGGCTTTAGACCTTAAAGCTGAATCGATTTTGCTTGATGTGTCTGAGCAGGCTGCTGAAGCTCAGGCTGAACAGAGCTTACGTACTCTTCTTAGAGAAGAAGAGATGAAATGGGCCTTGCGTGCTAAAGTGCTTAAAGTCGTACACGGGGATGACAACACTCAATTTTTCCATATGATTGCAAATGGCAAACATAGGAAGAAGAAGATAATCCAGCTTGAGCAGGATGAAGGGACTATTGTAGGGCACGAGAACCTCAAGGCATATATTTCCAACTACTATAAACAACTCTTTGGGCCTCCGGTAGCTAACGCGGTCACCCTAGATGAGTCGGTTATAGAGGATATTCCTCAACTACGGTCGGATGAAAATGAGATTTTATCCGCACCATTTACTGAGAAGGAGGTTTTCGATGCTATCGCCCAAATGAAACCGAATAAAGCATCGGGACCAGATGGGTTCCCTGCGGAGTTCTATAAGAAATGTTGGTATATTATAAAGAATGATCTTATGCCAATGTTTCAAGATTTCTTTAATGGGCAGCTTGAGCTTTTCCACCTTAACTTTGGTATGATTACGCTATTATCGAAGAAAGTGGAAGCAATTCGCATTGAGCAGTTCAGACCGATATGCCTTTTAAATGTGATTTTCAAAATTTTCATCAAAGTGGGGACTAATAGATTGACACGGATCGCACACTCGGTGGTGCAACCAAGTCAGACGGCTTTCATGCCAGGACGACATATCCTAGAAGGGGTGGTTTTCCTACACGAAACTCTTCATGGAATCCAATCAAAGAAACTAGACGGGGTTATCTTCAAAGTAGATTTTGAAAAGGCATACGATAAAGTCAAGTGGTCGTTCCTTCAACAGGCAATGCGCATGAAGGGGTTCAATGACATGTGGAGGAATCAGGTGGATTCCCTAGTCCAAAAAGGTAGTGTCGGAGTTAGGGTTAACGATGATATAGGACACTACTTTCAGACTCATAAGGGTTTGAGACAAGGGGATTCGATGTCTCCGCTCCTATTCAATATAGACGCAGATTTGTTAGCCATTCTCATTGGAAGAGCCAAAGAGAAAGGTCATGTAGGTGGCCTAGTACCACATCTTGTTGATGGGGGAGTCTCCATCTTACAGTATGCGGACGATACTATCCTTTTTATGGAACAGGATCTCGCAAAGGCCAGAAACATGAAACTAGTGCTATGTCTTTTTGAAAAATTGTCGGGTTTAAAAATTAATTTCCATAAGAGCGAATTGTTCTATTTTGGAAGAGCCAAAGAAGAACAAGAGACATATAAACAATTGTCCGGATGTGAATTGGGATCTTTGCCTTTTAGTTATCTGGGCATTCCCATTCATCATCGAAAGCTGACTAATAAAGAATGGAAATGTATCGGAGATCGATTTGAAAAAAAACTTAGCTGCTGGAAGGGCAAGCTAATGTCATATGAAGGTCGGTTAGTTCTAACTAATTCAGTATTAACTAGTATGCCGATGTTCCTGTTATCTCTCTTTGAAGTACCTAAGGGGGTACGAAAGAGACTGGATTTCTATCGATCTAGATTCTTTTGGCAGTCAGATGACATTAAGAAGAAATACCGTTTGGCTAGGTGGGATATCATTTGCAGACCCAAGGACCAGGGTGGTCTGGGCATTGAAAATATAGAGATTAAGAATAAATGCTTAATCAGTAAATGGTTATATCGGTTGTCAGTAGAACATGATGGTATGTGGGCTGAGATACTACGAAACAAATATTTACACTCAAAAACCTTAGCCCAGGTTACCGCAAGACCTACGGATTCTCGTTTCTGGAAGGGACTCATGAGAACGAAAGATTCGTTATTTCGAAGGGCCAAATTCTGTGTCGGCAATGGGCTGATAACAAGATTTTGGAAAGATACGTGGCTAGGGGACGAACCTTTAGCACTGCAATACCCTACCTTATATAATATTGTTCAGCGTAAAGAAGATTACGTGGCCAATATCTTACAAGAGGTACCCTTAAATATACAGTTTAGGAGATCTCTAGTCGGGGAACGTTGGAATTCCTAGCTACACTTGGTTAGACGGTTAATGGATGTTCAATTATCTGATCAACCTGATTCTTTCATATGGAAACTAACAAGCAACGGTGTGTTCACGGTTAAATCGTTTTACATGGATCTCATTAACTCTGGCCCAATCCCAAGATCCCTACATATTTGGAAGGTGAAGGTCCCCTTGCGTATTAAAATCTTTATGTGGTTTGTACACAAGCAAGTGATCCTTACCAAGGACAACTTGATAAAGCGAAGGTGGGTGGGCAGTCCACGATGTTGTTTTTGTGTGCATGATGAGACAATACAACACTTATTTATAGAGTGCCCCCTCGCGAGATTACTTTGACGATCAATTCATATAGCCTTTAACATTAATCCACAAACTAGCATTGAAGGTTTATTTGGGACCTGGCTAGCTGGTATCGATTTGATTACTGCGTCTCGTATTCGGATTGGAATATGTGCGTTTTTTGGGGTTATATGGAACTGCAAAAATGATATGATCTTTAACAGACAACATTCTTTAACATTCTTGCATGTCATCTTCAGAGCTACTGCATGGATCCGTACGTGGTCCTTACTCACTCCTATGGAGTCCGGAGAGCCTTTGGTTACTGGGTGCATCCAATGGGAGACGGCAGTACGGGATATATTCAACCGGTTTGGATGGCGATCTCTGCATAGAATAGGCGTTTAGTGTTCTATTCTTTTGCACATGCCGGTTGTGGCTTTCAGAGCTCTTTTTTATTTCCGCTTCTCTTGCGAGCTGTAATGGAGTTAAGACTACCTTCATTTTGAACCTCGTTTTTAATAAAGATGGCCGCATGCATTCTTCAGATGCAGAGGCCGGGGGTATGCCTCCTTTTCCAAAAAAAAATCATGATGCTCTTTCTCTACTCTTTTCCTTCTTTGGACTCAGGGGGTATGATTTACAGCACGCAGGTCCGGGGGACTTCTCAGATGGTATTGTCTTGGTTTTTTGCAGGTTCATGTCATCGTTCTTGGTATGAACTCATCAGTTTGTACTGCCGTGCTGCTTCACAACTTTATGTAATTGTTCTTCCCATGAACTCCCACACTCTTTTTTGCCAATGGTTTCTTTTTTTTCCTCAAATATGCATCCTTCTATCCAACATGTGCGTCCTTGTACTGTGAAATGTCAATTTGTTGAAATACTTTGATGCCTTCGTTAGAAATTTTCCCAAACGAGATACCATTTTAACTTTGTTCTTCCAAGTGCACTCATTTCTTTATTTGTTCGTTAAAAACTAAGCAGAACCCTCGCCCGAAAAAATAACCGAGTAGAAAAAGTAACGCAATAAGTTTAAAAAGATGTGCCAGCAAAACACATTGTAGAGATAACTAATTACTAAACAAATATGGCATATGCCAAATTTGACGCTTCAGGCGATTCTCACGCACCATCTCAACAGACACATAAGGGGGGAAAGTCCATTTAATTTTGTGACAAAACCTTGCAACAAATGAATAATTACCGGACCCAGCTTGTTTTCCATGGCATCCATAGCCAACTAACATCTGAATCTACACAGATAGTGTAATTCTCCTTTGCATCTTTTGTGTAACGAAAATTTGTAGCCTAGCTCGAGCTCCGCGGTACCTTCTATCAGGACCGCCTGTTTGCGACAAGATTCGTGCCAGTAAGAGCGTCACGTGGGCATTCTATGCTTTGGCTGTGCGCCGTTACCAGCAATTAACAGAAGTGAACAGTGTTGTGGTCGAGAGATGCATGGAGCGTTGCATGCTACCTTTTGCAGAGTTGCAGATGACCTTTTTCTCTCTCACAAGACTCTGACACCTACCTGCTCTCTCCCCTCCGATTTCTTTGTCTCTCCCAAAGATTCTCACAAGAGTCACATCAACTCTCTCTCTCTCTCTCATGCGAAGGAGCACTTCATCCTTTCTCTCCTCTCTACAGTGGAGGAGAGGTTCTGTGAGAAAGGAAGAGAGGGAGTGAGGTGTTGTGAGAATCAGAAGAGAAAAGTGAGAGAGATGTGTTGTGAGGTTGTGTGACGGTTTGAGAGAGAAAAGGAGAGAGAGGTTCATAAAAAACGGAGAGAGAGAGGTGTTCATAAAAAAAGGAGAGAGAAGGGAGAGAGAATGTTGTCTGACAGTGTGAGAGAGAAAATGGAGAGAGGCCAGGAGAAAAGGGAGAGACAGCAGGTGGGACATCGATACTATTGCTACAGTGAGCATGCGCAGATTATGGTCCACATGTTCTGTAAATTCATTGGGTAGCAGGTCATGATTCATATCTCGAGGAAAAGGAATCTGCTGCCAACGGCATAGATAGCAGGTACCGTGGAGCTCAGTCTACATGAAACCACACTCTTTGTGTAATTGCAATCTAATCATTTAATTACCTAAAAAACATCTATGTCAACCATCTTTTCCTTTTTCCTTTTTTTTCTTCTAATAATTTGGTGTATGCATATGTCTTAACTAGCTCTTAATTAACGTAGTGTCATTGCAGAGATCAGCTTGGTATTAATATACTGCCCTTTATGAAGGTAAAAAATCAGAATAGCACCATGCATCCTTTTTTTCTTTTCAGAAAGATATTTAAGAGACAGTTTGGTTGTATGGCCAATTTAAGGCCCATCTGATGCCACAGTTTGTTCTACAATCATTTTAACACCTAGATGATGCTAAGGCTTTGGCAAGGGAGAGCCCAGATTTTGAGTGATCATCCGTTTGCTATGTATCCGAGAGATTTCACGGTAACTCTTAGTTTTCAGAGTTGCTTTTGTGTATTTTTTATCTTTGATCCAAAGCATTATACCTGTGAATCTGTGATGGTCGTGTTTAAATAGTTACAGGTATTTCTAGAAAAGTATCTCATTCGGGACTCCAGGCGCGAGAGAACGATTTCCCCTTCTCACAAACTGAAGAGATTCTGAACTTCAGTCCCTGCTGGATCGATATGGCAGAACAAGCAGTTAGTCGTACAGATAGCTACGGATAGCAGATAATCTGTCGATGTTTAATTTCACCAAATCCAGTGCAAACATATGCTACATTCCTCATTCCAAAAGTGACATTACATATAGTATTATGCATCCATCAGCTGCAAAACAAATGGATACATGATCAACATATATATTTGTATTTTGTTCTTCAGAGAAAGGCATATAATAGGGCCATGAAAATTGGAGATCCTGTGCAGCTCGGCCACAAACAATGTCACGGACATAAAAGCCCACGCAATGTGTATAATTTCATGCCACCAAGTCACATGGCTCGTTGTACAACAACTGTCTCAGACCCCTAACGACAGTGCTCATGTTTGGCCGGAGACCTGGATGGTAACTCACACATAGCCCCGCGATCGCACCCATCTGCTTGCCAAAAGACGATACTAATCAGCAGAGCAGTCACTTGGTCCCTAGTAGCTCAAGAACTCAAATATTATACCAAAAATTAGTTTCACTTTTTTAACCCCTAGTTTGTCATTCAGTTAAGATAACAACGTATTAATTTCCGTAATGCAGAAGGATATGAAACAGCAGCACGGCTGGTGAAACTCACAAAGGCAATCTCAAGCCAAAGGAGCGCGGTCAAGGTTGCTTTCAAGGCTTAATGCACTGTACGCTACTCCCTTCGTCCTATAATATAAGAGCGTTTTTGACACTAGAGTAGTGTAAAAAACACTCTTATATTATGGGACGGAGGGAGTATTAATCAAGATTGGGGTTCTGGAGCGGTTGCTGAGGAATAGGCTTCCTGGAACTGTTTGCGCAAGTGTTCAGTGTCGTTTTTTGCCTCCTGCGTCAGGTCTTAACATGTTACATGGATTGATTGTCGTTGCTTCCTGAGAAGCTTTTTGTGCAATAGCTTGCCAGTTTTCTTTGCCTCACTTGATGCTCTTGACGCGAGTGAGTGTATCATTGTACCCAGAAGATTTATCCTCAATTTTCAAATTTGTACCAGTATTTACCCCAGGAGAAATTTCCCACGCTTCTTATAACCCAGACCCGCTATTAGGCTGAGGTGGCGTGCCAACTCGCTGCCACATAGCCAGACTGACATGGGAAGAGCAGTGAACGTGCGAAAAAACGATGGCCATGATGAGATCGGGAGGAGCCATGATGAAGAGGGCCAATGCTAGGAGCGTGTGGGGTGCTACTTCTTCCCTTCGCAAGTGGCGAACAAATTTGAAACTTGGGGGTACAAGATGGTCGGGATTGGAACAGGGGGTACCTTGACAAACTTGGGGCAATACCGTTGAATCAAGCCCGATTATTAGACGTTCTTTTCTTCTCTTTTGGGCCTTGTCTTGCTGTGCCAGCGATGATTTGAGACTTGCTTGTACTTTGAACATGACTTGTTGGATGCTTAGTGTTGGTGTTTTATAATATAAAGCGGGGGAAACCTTTTTTCTTAATACCGTTGAATCAACTCTTATAGCAATGGAGATTAAATCCCATCGTTTATTTGGTGGATAGACTACAACGGTTCAAAAATGACATCTCCTGGGACATTGCCTAGGATTCACCGCCAGTTTACTCGGTTAAACATGGTCGAGTTCAGGATAAAATACATACGTTGGTAACAGCATTGCGAGGGTAGTCTCCTTCAAGCCTTGGATCCACACATCGCTGCAGCTCATCTTCACTAAAACTTGCTTTTGTTAACACATTGTCTTTCATAGAATTGATGTATGCCTGTGCATCAAAGTCATCAACATCATAGTCTTCCATAGAATTGATGTATGCCTGTGCATCAAAGTCATCAACAGTTTAGCTAATGCACCTTATTAAGACATTATACACCTATAAATCAAGGCATACCAATAAAAAGGGGTCATGGTAGCAATGGATGCAAAGGCCCTTCTCACCAAGGGTGCATAGCCATGTCACGAGGCTCTGCCTGCCGTGGGGTAGTGTATGATCAACTGCCTTACGACCAGTTAAAAGTTCCAGCAGCACAGCCCCGAAGGCGTATACATCACTCTTTTTGTTGCACTGCCCAGTAGCAGCATATACATCGACATGGTAATCATCTTGGTGAAACCAAAGACCATCCATACGATCCGCGTCAAGGCCCTGTCTAAAACTGTGGCAGCTACCTATGTCTTCACGAACCAGCACACTGGCGGTACCAACATTGCCAACCTTTGCGATGTCGTTGTCAAAGAGAAGTATGTTGCTGGATATGATGTTACCATGGGTGACCTGAGGCTCTTCCTTGTGATGGAGGAACTCCAGCCCTTCTGCTGCACTTAAGGCAATCTTCACTCGCTCCATCCATGATAGAGCTGCCCTTGACTTGGCTCCCCAGACACCCTTTTTACCTGTGACCATAAACCAGAAGAATATCGGCAGACATGGCACTCGTATCACATACCAGACACACCAAACTAAGTTTTTTAAAATTGAAGGTTTCATAGAAGGTGAGTTCTTTTGAGTGTTGCTCTGTTCCTTACATAGCTAGTGTTGAATTGACATACTATTTTTCCCTTCAATAAAAGAAAGGTACGCTGCATATTGCATGTTTTTATAACAAACTAAAAATTTACATATAATTCCTCACCCTTGCTGTGAAGGATATCATGCAAGGTGCCACCCGATGTATACTCATATGCAAGAACATATTCGTCTCCTTCGACCCAATATCCGAGAAGTTGTTGGACAACGTTCTCGTGTTTCAGTCTCGAATTGCTTCAACCTGCCACAGAAATATGCCAGTTAGAAGGCAAGGCCTTGCTGTACTAATAAATGAAGAGTGTCAATTGAAATGGTGAAAAGACAAGGCTCGGAACCATAACCTTTAAATCAATTTCTTGAGAAGACTTGAATGCAGATTCCGGTCCATATTTTAACACTTTGAAGAAAACTCTGCCTTGTGAACTCTCTCCTATTAGAGCACCATTACTGAAGTTCCTTGTTATTTTCTTCATTTCATCAAGGGAAATAGTTGGTACATCCTGTGCCTTTCCTCTTCTTATGTGCCAATTATTGATGTCCGCATAGGGGGAGCCTTAAATAAACAACAGTATTATATGAGGAGGTAAAGTTTCATTACTTGTGAGTTGTGGGACACGCTTAGAGTAAGTTGTGTTTTATGCGGCTGACATGGACATGAACCGTGGTAGCACACCGGAATGGGAATGACAAAACTACGGTGGCATGTACCCTTCTATACAAGCCTTTTTATTATCCAAAAAGGCTTTCGCCCCGCTTTATATATAAAGCACGATTCCAACAACCCAGTACAAATGTATGTCACCACAACACACGCACACATCCAATACATGATACATAGGCGTTGAGCGCGGCAACACCACCCCTAGCACTACCATCGCGAAGAGATGAAGCTGCATATGACGAACCGTGGGCTCCAAGGCGGCGCCTTCAGGAACGATACGACACCGGAGCGCCACCACCACCCAATCCGAGGATCAAAGTTTCCCCCGGAGCCGCACGACGGGCAATGAGAGCCGCGATGACGCCTTCAGGAAGGGAACGAGCTTCGCCGCCGCCGATCCGTCCGAAGATAGAACAAGTTTTCACCCTAGCCAAAACTCACCGCCACCGAACGCCACACCCCGGCGACCATGCCGCCCACACGGCCATGGCCACCGGGCAGCACCAAGCCACGGCCTCCGCCCGAGAGTACCGTGCAACCACCACCAGGGCCGCCGCCCCGACATCCAAGACCTTGACACCACCTCACCCAAACCCTGCCGCTAACCCAACCAAAGAGACGAGCGAAAAGGTCCCACCTTTCGCACCCCTGGGCGACCCCCAGCGCCGAGACCCAATAGGCCGGCCACCTGGCCTCCATCGACCTGTCATGCAGCACCGGGCGCGAGGCGAGCTTGGTCCCGTACCACCTTGGGCGAGACGAGGTCAGTCCTACTGCACTGTGCGCGAGACGAGCTTAGTCCTGCGGCACCGGCGCAAGACGAGCTCGGACCTGCGCACTGGGCGCGAGACGAACGATGGACCGCAGCTGGAGAAGGCCAGCCCTTCGCCAAACATAGCGACTGGAAGGCTAGGAGGGGGGCAAAGGCCGATACAAGCCGCCTACGGACGAACCGACGCCAGGACGAGCCAGCTGTCGCCGAAGGGGAGGGACGCCATCGAGGTCCCCAAACATGGCCGATCCAGGTCATAGATGGAGATGCCCAAACTCCCTGCAGGCCCCCGCCGCCACGGGGCCACCACCACGAAGCCCACCACGCCGCCGACCGCGCACAGGAGCCACGCTGCCCACACATGTTGGGCGCTGCCGCGAGCCCCGCACCGCTGCCACCCGCCCGCCGGAGCGCCGTCGCGAGCCAGGCGGAACCTGGCCAGCCCCCGAAGCAGCCAGTCGCACCACCCAGCCCCGCACGCCGCCGGCCGGCCCTTGGCGTCTCGGCCCGCGTCGCATGCTGGCCGCCGTCCTGAGCACCCGCCCGGTCCAGATCTGGGTCGAGATGCCCACCACCGCCGCCCGAGCTGGCACGCCCCACCACGCCCTTGACGAGCAGCCGCCAACCCAGGACGCCTCTGTTGTGCTGCCCCGGCCGCCGCCACCGCACGTCATCCTGCAGAACGGCACGCCTCCATGTCGTGGCGCTATCCCGCGCTAGCCCGCCGCGAGGTGTGGGAAGATGCCACGCCGCCGCCGCCGCCAGCCGGGCTTTGGACGGCGGCGCGAGCCAGCGCCGGCGAGGAGGGGGGAGGAACGGGGGGGGGGGGGGGGGGGAGGGAGGGGCTGGAGGAGAACGCTAGAGTTCGCCTCGCCCCTCGCGGGAGCGGACGAGACGAAGGGGTTGGTTTTTATTACTCCTCATCACTTCCAGCCCTTTTATTGGCAAACTTGGTGCATCTTTAACCTAAATATGCATAATATTAGAAGAAAAGTAAAATGCATTAGGTGCCTTCAAACTCCACGTCTTCGTACTGAAACTGAGGTTCTAATACATTCCATGCACTTTACTCTAAAAAGACTTAATACATGCTGAAACGACAAATGAGACTAGAGACCTAACATAATTGAAAGAAAAAGAATTTCATGATGGCCATGCTAACAGGAAAATGAGAATTTCTTAAATAATCAATAATCATGTACTGCCTCCATTCCAAAATACTTGTCGTGGTTTTACTTCAAACTAAAACCACGCCAAGTATTTTGGAACAGAGGGAGTATTTAGTTACTTAAGTGCTTAAAAGAAGAAACTAAAGTTTGTGTGTTTTGCCTTTCACCCAAACAAGTACTGAAATTACTTATGTTTAAATCCTACACATAAAGTGTTACAAAAGAAGAAGCTAAGGTTGTGTATTTCGCATCCCACCCTACAACATATGCCTTCTTTTTTATCTGCGTTTGTCGATAGTATCTAAGTAAAAATTAAGCCTATTCACAAAAAAAAAGTAAAAATTAAGCCATGTAAACTTTGAAGTATAGCAGCGTACATTCTTAATTACCTGTAGAGCTTTCACCCTTGTGCTTCGGGAGAGCTTTTCTAATCCTCCTAAGTCTATCTGCTACCTCAACCATTGTCGGACGCATTTTATCATCCAGTCTCAAGCATGTAACTGCTAGCTTCACAATTTCTTCGACCAATTTCATCTTCTTCTTGTCATAGGTAATTTCCGCATCAAACAGTTGTCTCACCTTCTTCCCTCTTCCCACTGCCTCGGCGAAACATTGAGTAAGACTAGTAGCGCCGTCCGTCGCTTTCTTTCGGGTAATCATTTCCAATAGAACAACTCCAAAACTGTATACATCACTCTTTGTAGTTAGAATCCCACTCTGACAAAACAAAGGGTCTACATAACCTATGCAACCAATAACAGTTTTGGTACGCTGGGCCTCATGAGTAGAAAGCAGCCTTGCTATTCCGAAATCAGATAGCTTTGGCAAGTACTTTTCATCCAACAGTATATTGGCAGGTTTAATATCACCATGAAGGACAGGACTGTACATTGAATGCATGCATGATAGTGCTTCAGCTGATTCAATGGCGATGTCCAAACGTTTGTCCAAAGGGAAGAGTATAGGACCATCAGCATTGCTACAGTGAAGGATGTTGTAGAGGTTTCCATTACAGACAAACTCCATAACAATCATAAGGGCATCTTCCTCCGTGCAGCAGCCTAACAATCTGACAACATTCTTGTGGTTTATCTGGGAATGCACTATCACCTCCTTGGCAAACTCCTCTTTCTTGGTTCCATTTTTGTACCTCTTTACTGCGACTGGACGTCGATCGTCTAATCTTCCTTTGTAGACATCACCGAACAAGCCACTACCAAGCGAAGTGCTATATCTGTCTGTAATGTGCTCTATCTCCTTTTCAGTGAAGGACCGCAGTTTATAGTTGTTGTCCACTCTTTTAAGTACCAAATGCCCATTAGCTTGAAAGAAATCACTAAGATTGTTTCCTTGGTAATCCATGTGCAAGCAGCATATGAAGACAAGATTTGTAGAACAGGTAGTGGCAGCTTGCCTGCATCATGATATACCAACTAATATCAGTGTCCTTGAGATTAAAAGCTATCATTACTTATTGCAAGAAGGAATTTTACATATGTAACTGAATAAGTGGCTGTCACTGGCATTACAAAATGGCTTCGTCTTCCAAATATGTGTAAGCGATTCATTTTTCCGTATAAAAAGTGTAAAACATGATTATTTTGAATTTTGCAGCTAGGAAGAGCTGTAGATTTACTTTTTGTATCCTGTAATATACCGCCTAAATACAGCTGCATTTTGTTTTTGACCCAAACCAGCAGGTGCTCTGCTTTTTCTTCAAGTAGAGGGAAAAACTGCACATCAGCTAACACAGCCTACAGAAAAAGCTAAACCGAAGAGGTATAGCACAGAAAGGTAAGAAAAATTAAGAAACATGAAAAAACCAGGGCTATCCCTCGTGCAAAGCGGCCCTGAAGGCCTACTCAAGGAGAAAACCACATTAGCCGGTTCCTCTCTTGCTTCAAAAGTTCGCAACCCTCAGCCATAGAGGAGAGAGTTGCCCAATCTGCGAGGTCTTTGCAAAAAATTTCTGGAGTGGCCCACCTGCAATTTCATTCCCTCGTAAATTGGTGTTTGGATATTAGAGCAGAAGAAGTGAAGAACAGAGCAATTTCATTCTACCTCCGTCTCTGATTCAAGAAACCGACCAAAGAACCGATGAACAAGGATGAGAGAGGCAACAACACTTATGTTGCCACCCCCGCCGTGAAGCTTGGATGGATGGATCATGGATCTAAGACGAGTATAGCAACCACGTGCGCGCCGCGCTGCTAGGAGCTAGTCTGGTACCTCGTCTTGCTCGGCTGGCTGGAGGAGGAAAGCAAGTGAGATGTGCGAAAGGGGTGGCAGGTCTCCTTCTCCGGCAGGCGGCACGCCGTTGCCTTGTTCTGCTCGGGAGTGAAGTAGGGCCTCCTTTGCTCTGAGCCGAAATAAGCGCTGTTTTGGGTGTCACGTGAAAATTTTTATGTCTCCGAAAAAGGGAAAAAGTCCATTTTAAACTTTAAACTCGTAGAGGTTAGGCGAAATGAACCCTCAAGTCAGAATCCCTATCGATTGAACCCTGAACTATGCAATCCCGGTCTAAATTAAACCCTGAGGTTATTTGTCAAACAAAGATTGTCGACGTGGCAAAGGATGGAGGGACTGGTGACATTTTCACAAACGGCGCACGGCCTGCTCCCCGCTGGGACAGCCCGCTTTTGTTTTTTTTCATTAAAATGCTAAAAATAAGCAAAAACAGGGAACTCCCTGCTCCCTGTTGGGCCGGCTCGCTTTACTTTCCTTTCTTCAGTTAAAGTAAAAGCGCGCGGGGTGGCTCGGAGTCTTGTTGTCGATCAAAGGAAGTAACCACCAGGGACTAGCAAGGCAAAATAGTTTGATTATTATTAATCATGCCGAAAAACAGTTTGATTATTATTAAGCTTGTACGGTACTGTTACTCCGAGTGGTTGGATTTGGATATGTACTTGTTTCTGCTCTTTCTGCCGTCCTCGCCACAGAAGCGCTCACTGAGTTGAAAATACAGCCGCGTTCAGAGAAGCACTGCCACGAGTGCATGGTAAATTACCATGTGTCGAACTTCCTTTTTAGTTGTCGTGGGAGGGAAATAACAAGATTTTCTTGTTGCGTGCGCGGAGGTGAACCGGGCACTTGGCGTGTATGTTGTTGAATTATTTTAAACTATATAAAAACCGATGGTCAACATATGAGAAGTTGGATAGGGTGCTCGGTAGTGTGTAATGGAAACAAAAGTACCCATTAGTGTCGGTGCATGCGATGCAGAGGGCGATCTCAGACCACACACCATTACTAGTGGCTCGGGAGACGCAATCCATATTGAGAACAAGAACGCTTTCTCGTTCGAATTAGGTTGGTTCGAGAAAGAAAACTTCATGGAGATCGTTGCACGAGAATGGGGGAAGCCTGTTAGTGGACGATCAAGTATTGAGAGATGGCAAAATAAAATTAGACATCTGAGACAATTCTTACGGGGTTGGGCCAGAAACGAGAATGAGATATACAAACAAGAAAAGAGCGACTCACCCAGTTAATAGATGCTCTGGATTTAAAAGCAGAAATAAACATTCTTAATGTAGCCGAGCAGAGCTCGAAATCCAAAGCCGAGCAACGCTTACGAGCTCTTCTTAGAGAAGAGGAGCTCAAATGAGCATTGCGTGCTAAGGTGCTTAAGGTTGTCCAAGGGGATGACAATACATAATTTTTTCACATGATTGCGAATGGGAAACATAGGAAGAAAAAAATATATAGTTTGAACAGGACGAAGGGACACTTGCGGGTCATGAGCATCTGAAAGCTTATATCTCTAATTATTATAAACAACTTTTCGGGCCTCCGGAAGCGAGCACGGTGTCCCTTAATGAGTTTGTTATTGGAGATATCCCTCAGCTTCGGTCGGAGGAGAATGATATTCTATCTGCACCGTTTACCGAGAAAGAGTTTCTAGGTGCAATTTCACAAATGAAACCGAATAAAGCACCGAGACCAGATGGGTTTCCCGCGGAATTCTATAGGAAATGTTGGCATATTATTAAGGATGATCTTATGCCTATGTTTCAAGATTTTTTTTCACGGTCATTTAGAACTGTTTCATCTTAACTTTGGCATGATTAGTTGTTGCCAAAGAAAGAAGAGGCAGTTCGGATCGAGCAGTTCAGGCCAATATGTCTTCTTAACGTGAGTTTCAAAATATTCACGAAAGTGGGCACCAATAGATTGACACGTATTGCCCATTCGGTGGTGCAATCGAGACAGCTTTCATGCCTAGGAGATACATTCTTGAAGGGGTCGTTGTCCTGCGTGAAACGCTGCATGAAATTCATTCAAAGAAGCTAGATGGGGTTATCTTCAAAGTGGATTTCGAGAAGGCATATCATAAAGTTAAATGGCCTTTCCTTCAGCAGGCAATGCGCGTGAAAGATTTTAATGAGGCATGCATGGTGGAACCAAGTGGGTTCTCTAGTCCAAAAAGGTAGTGTCGGAATCAAGGTTAACGATGATATCGGTCACTATTTTCAGACACACAAGGGATTAAGACAAGGAGATCCAGTGTCTCCGCTCCTATTTAATATAGTGGCCGATATGTTGACCATTCTTATAGGCTGGGCCAAGGAAAACAGTCAAAGTGGATGGACTTGTACCTCATCTGGCCGATGGGGGAGTCTCCATTTTACAGTACACTGACGACACTATCCTTTTCATGGAACATGACATTGCAAAAGCGCAGAATATGAAACTCATATTATGTCTCATCGAATAATTGTCTGGATTAAAAATAAACTTTCACAAGAGCAAGTTGTTCTGCTTTGGTAAGGCCAAAGAAGAGAAGACACGTACAGACAATTGTTTGGTTGTGAATTAGGTTCTTTGCCCTTCAGTTATTTGGGCATATCGATTCATCACCGTAAGCTATCTAATAAAGAATGGAAGTGCATCGAAGATCGAATTGAAAAAAAGCTTAGTTGCTGGAAGGGCAAGCTAATGTCATATGGAGGTTCGCTAGTGCTGATCAACTTAGTACTTACTAGTATGCCGATGTTCCTACTATCTTTCTTAGAGATACCAAAAGGGGTGCGGAAGAGACTTGATTATTATTTATTTCCTTGTATCATGATAAATGTTTATTATTCATGCTAGAATTGTATTAACCGGCTGGATCAGAGTTCGAGGGACGTCATCGAGCTGAACGTGTGCTGAACTCGGAGGTGCAGTGCGTTCGGTACTTGATCGGTCGGATCGTGAAGACGTACGACTACATCAACCGCGTTGTGTTAACGCTTCCGCTTTCGTTCTACGAGGGTACGTGGACAACACTCTCCCCTCTCGTTGCTATGCATCACCATGATCTTGCGTGTGCGTAGGAAATTTTTTGAAATTACTACGTTCCCCAACAGTGGCATCCGAGCCTGGTTTTATGCGTTGATGCTATGCACGAGTAGAACACAAGTGAGTTGTGGGCGATATAAGTCATACTGCTTACCAACATGTCATACTTTGGTTCAGCGGTATTGTGAGATGAAGCGGCCCGGACCGACATTACGCGTACGCTTACGCGAGACTGGTTTCACCGTTGCGAGCACTCGTTGCTTAAAGGTGACTGGCGGGTGTCTGTCTCTCTCACTTTAGTTGAACCGAGTGTGGCTACGCCCGGTCCTTGCGAAGGTTAAAACAGCACCAACTTGACAAACTATCGTTGTGGTTTTGATGCGTAGGTAAGAACGGTTCTTGCTAAGCCCGTAGCAGCCACGTAAAACTTGCAACAACAAAGTAGAGGACGTCTAACTTGTTTTTGCAGGGCATGTTGTGATGTGATATGGTCAAGACATGATGTGATATAATTTGTTGTATGAGATGATCATGTTTTGTAACCGAGTTATCGGCAACTGGCAGGAGCCATATGATTGTCATTTTATTGTATGCAATGCAATCGCCATGTAATGCTTTACTTTATCACTAAGCGGTAGCGATAGTCGTAGAAGCATAAGATTGACGAGACGACAACGATGCTACGATGGAGATCAAGGTGTCGCGCCGGTGACGACGGTGATCATGACGGTGCTTCGGAGATGGAGATCACAAGCACGGTGCTTCGGAGCACAAGATGATGATGGCCATATCATATCACTTATATTGATTGCATGTGATGTTAATCCTTTATGCATCTTATCTTGCTTTGTTTGACGGTAGCATTATAAGATGATCCTTCACTAAATTATCAAAGTATAAGTGTTCTCCCTGAGTATGCACCGTTGCGAAAGTTCTTCGTGCTGAGACACCACGTGATGATCGGGTGTGATAGGCTCTACGTTCAAATACAACGGGTGCAAAACAGTTGCACACGCGGAATACTCAGGTTAAACTTGGCGAGCCTAGCATATAATAGATATGGCCTCGGAACACGGAGACCGAAAGGTCGAGCGTGAATCATATAGTAGATATGATCAACATAGTGATGTTCACCGTTGAAACTACTCCATCTCACGTGATGATCGGACATGGTTTAGTTGATATGGATCACGTGATCACTTAGAGGATTAGAGGGATGTCTATCTAAGTGGGAGTTCTTAAGTAATATGATTAATTGAACTTGAATTTATCATGAACTTAGTACCTGATAGTATTTTGCTTGTCTATGTTAATTGTAGATAGATGGCTCGTGCTATTGTTCCGTTGAATTTTAATGAGTTTCTTGAGAAAGCAAAGTTGAAAGATGTTAGTAGCAAAGATGCGGATTGGATCCGTGATCTGAGGATTATCCTCATTGCTGCACAGAAGAATTATGTCCTTAATGCACCGCTAGGTGACAGACCTATTGCAGGAGCAGATGCAGACGTTATGAACGTTTGGCTAGCTCAATATGATGACTACTTGATAGTTTAGTGCACCATGCTTAACGGCTTAGAATCGGGACTTCAAAGACGTTTTGAACGTCATGGACCATATGAGATGTTCCAGGAGTTGAAGTTAATATTTCAAGCAAATACCCGAGTTGAGAGATATGAAGTCTCCAACAAGTTCTATAGCTAAAAGATGGAGGAGAATCGCTCAACTAGTGAGCATGTGCTCAGATTGTCTGGGTACTACAATCGCTTGAATCAAGTGGGAGTTAATCTTCCAGATAAAATAGTGATTGACAGAATTCTCTAGTCACCATCACCAAGTTAGTAGAACTTCGTGATGAACTACAGTATGCAAGGGATGACGAAAGTAATTCCCGAGCTCTTCGTGATGCTGAAATCGACGAAGGTAGAAATCAAGAAAAACATCAAGTGTTGATGGTTGACGAGACCACTAGTTTCAAGAAAAGGGCAAAGGGAAGAAGGGGAACTTCAAGAAGAACGGCAAGCAAGTTGCTGCTCAAGTGAAGAAGCCTAAGTCTGGTCCTAAGCCTGAGACTAAGTGCTTCTATTGCAAAGGGACTGGTCACTGGAAGCGGCACTACCCCAACTATTTGGTGAATAAGAAGGATGGCAAAGTGAACAAAGGTATATTGGATATACATGTTATTGATGTGTACTTTATTAGTGTTTATAGCAACCCCTCGGTATTTGATACTGGTTAAGTTGCTAAGAGTAGTAACTCGAAACAGGAGTTGCAGAATAAACAGAGACTAGTAAAAAGGCGAGGTGACGATGTGTGTTGGAAGTAGTTCCAAGATTGATATGATCATCATCGCACACTCCCTGTACTTTCGGGATTAGTGTTGAAACTAAATAAGTGTTATTTGGTGTTTGCGTTGAGCATGAATATGATTTGATCATGTTTATTGCAATACGGTTATTCATTTAAGTTAGAGAACAATTGTTGTTTTGTTTACATGAATAAAAACTTTCTATGGTCATACACACCAACGAAAATGGTTTGTTGGATCTCGATCGTAGTGATACACATATTCATAATATTGAAGCCAAAAGATGCAAAGTTAATAATGATAGTGCAACTTATTTGTGGCACTACCGTTTAGGTCATATTGGTGTAAAGCGCATGAAGAAACTCCATACTGATGGGATTTTGGAATCACTTGATTATGAATCACTTGATGCTTGCGAACCGTGCCTCATGGGCAAGATGACTGAAACGCCGTTCTCCGGAACTATGGAGAGAGCAACAGATTTGTTGGAAATCATACATACAGATGTATGTGGTCCGATGAATATTGAGGCTCGTAGCAGGTATCATTATTTTCTGACCTTCACAGATGATTTAAGCAGATATGGGTATATCTACTTAATGAAACATAAGTCTGAAACATTTGAAAAGTTCAAAGAATTTCAGAGTGAAGTTGAAAATCATCGTAACAAGAAAATAAAGTTTCTACGATCAGATCGTGGAGGAGAATATTTGAGTTACGAGTTTGGTCTACATTTGAAACAATGCGGAATAGTTTCGCAACTCACGCCACCCGGAACACCACAGCGTAATGGTGTGTCCGAACGTCGTAATCGCACTTTACTAGATATGGTGCGATCTATGATGTCTCTTACTGATTTACCGCTATCGTTTTGGGGTTATGCTTTAGAGACGGCTGCATTCACGTTAAATAGGGCACCATCAAAATCCGTTGAGACGGCGCCTTATGAACTGTGGTTTGGCAACAAACCAAAGTTGTCGTTTCTTAAAGTTTGGGGCTGCGATGCTTATGTGAAAAAACTTCAACCTGATAAGCTCGAACCCAAATCGGAGAAATGTGTCTTCATAGGATACCCAAAGGAGACTGTTGGGTATACCTTCTATCACAGATCCGAAGGCAAAACTTTTGTTGCTAAATTCAGAAATTTTCTAGAGAAGGAGTTTCTCTCGAAAGAAGTTAGTGGGAGGAAAGTAGAACTTGATGAGGTAACTATACCTGCTCCCTTATTGGAAAGTAGTTCATCACAGAAACCTGTTTCTGAGACACCTACACCAATTAGTGAGGAAGTTAATGATGATGATCATGAAACTTCAGATCAAGTTATTACTGAACCTCGTAGATCAACCAGAGTAAGATCCGCACCAGAGTGGTACGGTAATCCTGTTCTGGAAGTTATGTTACTAGACCATGACGAACCTACGAACTATGAAGAAGCGATGGTGAGCCCAGATTCCGCAAAATGGCTTGAGGCCATGAAATCTGAGATGGGATCCATGTATGAGAACAAAGTATGGACTTTGGTTGACTTGCCCAATGATCGGCAAGCCATTGAAAATAAATGGATCTTCAAGAAGAAGACTGACGCTGATGGTAATGTTACTGTCTAGAAAGCTTGACTTGTTGCGAAAGGTTTTCGACAAGTTCAAGGGATTGACTATGATGAGACCTTCTCACCCGTAGCGATGCTTAAGTCTGTCTGAATCATGTTAGCAATTGCCGCATTTTATGATTATGAAATCTGGCAAATGGATGTCAAAACTGCATTCCTGAATGGATTTCTGGAAGAAGAGTTGTATATGATGCAACCAGAAGGTTTTGTCGATCCAAAGGGAGCTAACAAAGTGTGCAAGCTCCAGCGATCCATTTATGGACTGGTGCAAGCCTCTCGGAGTTGGAATAAACGCTTTGATAGTGTGATCAAAGCATTTGGTTTTATACAGAATTTTGGAGAAGCCTGTATTTACAAGAAAGTGAGTGGGAGTTCTGTAGCATTTCTGATATTATATGTGGATGACATATTACTGATTGGAAATGATATAGAATTTCTGGATAGCATAAAGGGATACTTGAATAAGAGTTTTTCAATGAAAGACCTCGGTGAAGCTGCGTATATATTGGGCATCAAGATCTATAGAGATAGATCAAGACGCTTAATTGGACTTTCACAAAGCACATACCTTGACAAAGTTTTGAAGAAGTTCAAAATGGATCAAGCAAAGAAAGGATTCTTGCCTATGTTGCAAGCTGTGAAGTTGCGTAAGACTCAATGCCCGACCACTGCAGAAGATAGAGAGAAGATGAAAGATGTCCCCTATGCTTCAGCCATAGGCTCTATCATGTATGCAATGCTGTGTACCAGACCTGATGTATGCCTTGCTATAAGTCTAGCAGGAAGGTACCAAAGTAATCCATGAGTGGATCACTGGACAGCGGTCAAGAATATCCTGAAATACCTGAAAAGGACTAAGGATATGTTTCTCGTATATGGAGGTGACAAAGAGCTCATCGTAAATGGTTACGTTGATGCAAGCTTTGACACTGATCCGGACGATTCTAAATCGCAAACCGGATACGTATTTACATTGAACGGTGGAGCTGTCAGTTGGTGCAGTTCTAAACAAAGCGTCGTGGCGGGATCTACATGTGAAGCGGAGTACATAGCTGCTTCGGAAGCAGCAAATGAAGGAGTCTGGATGAAGGAGTTCATATCCGATCTAGGTGTCATACCTAGTGCATCGGGTCCTATAAAAATCTTTTGTGATAATACTGGTGCAATTGCCTTGGCAAAGGAATCCAGATTTCACAAGAGAACCAAGCACATCAAAAGACGCTTCAATTCCATCCGGGATTTAGTCCAGGTGGGAGACATAGAAATTTGCAAGATACATACGGATCTGAATGTTGCAGACCCATTGACTAAGCCTCTTCCACGAGCAAAACATGATCAGCACCAAGGCTCCATGGGTGTAAGAATCATTACTGTGTAATCTAGATTATTGACTCTAGTGCAAGTGGGAGACTGAAGGAAATATGCCCTAGAGGCAATAATAAAGTATTATTTATTTCCTTGTATGATGATAAATGTTTATTATTCATGCTAGAATTGTATTAACCGGAAACATAATACATGTGTGAATATATAGACAAACAGAGTGTCACTAGTATGCCTCTACTTGACTAGCTCATTAATCAAAGATGGTTATGTTTCCTAGCCATAGACATAAGTTGTCATTTGATTAACGAGATCACCTCATTAGGAGAATGACGTGATTGACTTGACCCATTCCGTTAGCTTAGCACTCGATCGTTTAGTATGTTGCTATTGCTTTCTTCATGACTTATACATGTTCCTATGACTATGAGATTATGCAACTCCCGTTTACCGGAGGAACACTTTGTGTGCTACCAAACGTCACAACGTAAATGGGTGATTATAAAGGTGCTCTACAGGTGTCTCCAAAGGTACTTGTTGGGTTGGCGTATTTCGAGATTAGGATTTGTCACTCCAATTGTCAGAGAGGTATCTCTGGGCCCACTCGGTAATGCACATCACTATAAGCCTTGCAAGCATTGTGACTAATGAGTTAGTTGCGGGATGATGTGTTACGGAACGAGTAAAGAGACTTGCCGGTAACGAGATTGAACTAGGTATCGAGATACCGACGAACAAATCTCGAGCAAGTAACATACCGGTGACAAAGGGAACAACGTATGTTGTTATGCGGTCTGACCGATAAAGATCTTCATAGAATATGTGGGAGCCAATATGGGCATCCAGGTCCCGCTATTGGTTATTGACCGGAGACGTGTCTCAGTCATGTCTACATAGTTCTCGAACCCGTAGGGTCCGCACGCTTAACGTTACGATGACAGTTTTATTGAGTTTTGATGTACCGAAGGAGTTCGGAGTCCCGGATGAGATCGGGGATATGACGAGGAGTCTCGAAATGGCCGAGACATAAAAATCGATATATTGGACGACTATATTCGAACTTCGGAAAGGTTCCGAGTGATTCGGGTATTTTTCAGAGTACTGGAGAGTTACGGGAATTCGTATTGGGCCTTAATGGGCCATACGGGAAAGGAGAGAAAGGCCTCAAAAGGTGGCCGCACCCCTCCCCATGGTCTGGTCCGAATTGGACTAGGGAAGGGGGGCACACCCTTCCTTCTTTCTCCTTCCCCCTTCCCTTTTCCTACTCCCACAAGGAAAGGAGGAGTCCTACTCCCGGTGGGAGTAGGACTCCCCCCTATGGCGCACCTCTCCCCTTGGCCGGCTGCCTCCCCCTTGCTCCTTTATATACGGGGGCAGGGGGGCACCCCAAAGACACAACAATTGATCCTTGAGATCTCTTAGCCGTGTGCGGTGCCCCCCTCCACCATATTACACCTCGAGAATACCGTTGCGGAGCTTAGGCGAAGCCCTGCGTCGGTGGAACATCATCATCGTCACCACGCCGTCGTGCTGACGAAACTCTCCCTCAACACTCGGCTGGATCGGAGTTCGAGGGACGTCATCGAGCTGAACGTGTGCTGAACTCGGAGGTGCCGTGCGTTCAGTACTTGATCGGTCGGATCGTGAAGACGTACGACTACATCAACCGCGTTGTGTTAACGCTTCCGCTTTCGGTCTACGAGGGTACGTGGACAACACTCTCCCCTCTCGTTGCTATGCATCACCATGATCTTGCGTGTGCGTAGGAATTTTTTTGAAATTACTACGTTCCCCAACACAGGGAGGGTCTCGGTATTGAAAACCTGGAAATTAAGAATAAATGTCTTATGAGTAAATGCCTCTACAGATTAGAGACAGAGCCGGAGGGTATGTGGGCACGGATACTACGCAACAAGTATCTACAATCGAAAATGCTAGCCCAGATCACCGCGAGACCAACTGACTCGCCATTCTGAAAGGGACTCATGCGAACGAAAGTTTTGTTCTTTCGTAGGGTCAAATTCTTTGTTGGCAATGGGATGTCAACAAAATTTTGGGAGGATACGTTGTTAGGGGAGACGCCACTAGCCATACAATACCCCACCCTATATAACATTGTGCAACGTAAGGAGGATTACATAGGCACAGTATTTCAGTCGATTCCCTTGAATATTCAATTCGGACGAACGTTAGTTGGTGAGCGATGGAATGCCTGGATGCACTTGGTATGGAGATTGATAGATGTTCAATTATCCAACCAACCTAATTCGATGCACTTGGAAGTTAGCTAGAAATGGGGTATTTATGCTGAAATCTTTTTACATGGATCTAATTAATTCTGGCCCAATCTCGAGATCGTTACATATTTGGAAGGTTAAGGTTCCCTTGCGTATTAAATTTTTTATGTGGTTTGTACACAAACAAGTCATCCTCACCAAAGAATACAACACTTGTTCATAGAGTGCCCACTCGCGAAATTGCTTTGGAGAACGATCCATATAGCCTTTAACGTTACTCCTCCAGTTAACATTGAATCGTTATTTGGGATGTGGTTAGCTGGGGTTGATCATATTACTGCGACTCGTATTCGGATTGGAATATGTGTGCTTATATGGGCTATATGTAATTGCAGGAATGGTATGATTTTTAACGGACAACATATTTTAACTTTTTTGCAGGTCATTTTCAGAGCTACCGCATGGATCCGTACGTGGTCCTTACTCACTCCTACGGACTCCAGGTAGCCATTGGTTACTGGGTGCAACCAGTGAAAGATGGTAGCACGGGCTATATTCAACTGGTTTGGATGGCGGTCGCATAACAGGATAGGAGTCTAGGGAGCTTGTCCTTTACATTGTCATACCGGTTGTGATATTGAGCATTCACATTTCTGTTCCTTTTTGCTCTGCTTGCGAGCTGTAATACTTTTATGGCTTTGTGCTACTTTGAGACTTTTTAATAAGATGGCTGCATGCATCGTTTCGATGCAGAGGCCGGGGGCAAGCCTCCTTTTCCAAAAAAGAAAGAATATTAGTAGGAAATAGTAAACAAAAAAGGGAAGAACCTCATAGACCAGATTTTCATAAGAGAAAAAGTTCATTCATTTTTTTAAAAAAATCACGGATTTAGAAAACGTTAAACGATTTTGAAAAGAAGTTCAGGGATTTTCGGAAGAAAAGTCCACCTATTTGGAAAAAGTTCGCGGTTTGGAAAAATATATATTTGAAAAAGAGTTTGTGGATTTCAAAAAAGTTCATGGATTCAAAAACTTTCACAAGTTTTGTAAAAAAAGTTCACCAATTTGAAAAAAAATAGAACTGAAAAAAGGTTCAAGCGTTAGATAAAAAGAAAAAAATCCGTATAAGTAGCTTCCATGAATAAAATAAAAAAGAAAGAAAAAGAATATTCACAACAGGTGAGGCGACTTGGTTGGTTAGTGCAGTTTGCACCGAAAGAGGAGGGTACGAGTTCGAATCACCTTGTGCGCAACTTTATTTTAGCCGTGTAACAGAAAAAAGACAAAATAAATTGAGCAGACAAAAAAAACAAATGGGCCGGCCCAATGCGGAGGAGGGGTGCACGCCTTGCACACACCATCTAGACAAATCACGGTTGACATGGAATGGTTCGATTTAGACCGGAATTGCATAATTTATGATGTAATCGACAAGGATTTCGACTTGAGGGTTCATTTCACCCAAAATCTACGAGTTCAGGATTTAAAATGGATTTTTTTTCCATGAAAACAACACTGGTTTTGGGCGGAATACAACGAATTAAGCCGCGCGAGCAATTGCATCAGAGCTTAGGTGAGATGAAAATTTGGGGCAAAGGCCTAAAGTTTCCGGATTTTAGTTTTATATAAGAAAAAGTGGCCCGAATCCATCGTCTGCTTCTCAGAGAAGCAAATCTACTCCACAACGGGAAAAAAGGCAATTCATCGAGGAACCACCACCCCGAAATAGTGAGTGTGGATAGCAAGGGTACATACATAATCCCATCAAGAGCAAATAAGGAACGGGTACCTTTTTTTTGGCGGGGGATAAGGAACGGTTACCTGTTCCTTGGTAATAGAGGAGATCTGCAGGTTTTCAGCCTGCAATCAAGGATGCGGCCTTCAGCTTGCAGGATACCGCGGCTGCAGATGTTCTTCGTGTGAGTCAACGAGGGGAGAAGCCCAAGGGACGAGCATATGAAGACAAGATATGTACAACAGGTAGTAGTATCTTCCAAAGTTAGAGCCCGGTCCAACCGAGACAAGGTGCTTTTTTTTAATATAAAAAGGCAGTACTCTGCTGGCAAAACAACAAAATTGTTAGACATTATCTTGTGTACCACGCCAAAGTAGTTAGAGATAGATTTATCCTACAATGTTTTTATTTATCTTTCTATCTCTTCTTCTGTAATCCCCCGATGTATCTCCTCTCTGGTACGATATGCATGCGCTATTGGAAGGTGCGCCCCAACCAATCAATATATATCCCGCGGGCCTCCTGTTTGGAGGCTGAGACGCTTCACTACGATCTTCCACATGGTATACAGAGCTACCCTCTTCCCCTTCGTCTAGCCATCCCTTCTTCCACCTCCAAATTCGACAATGTCGACGTCCACCTCGGTTGTCTCCACCGGCCTCAACAACAACGTCTCCGAACCCCTCACTCGTTCCAATTATGTTCTCTGGCGTGCCCAAGCTCGTTCCCAGATCATGGGACGGGCCTCTTCGGGTACGTCGACAAAACCCTAGAAGCGCCACCCAAAACCATCACCAGCAAGAACGCCGAGGGCAAAGATCAGGTGACTGTGAACCCTGCTTATGCGCCTTGGCTCATCCAAGACCAACAGATCGTTGCATACCTCTTCCGCAATCTCTCGAAAGAAGTTCTAGTTCAAGTAGCATCTCTTGAAACCTCCCATGCCATCTGGTCAGACCTCGCCAACATGTTCTCTGCCCAATCCCGTTCCCGCTGCAACCACATCCGCATCTCCCTCACCACTGCCCAGAAGGGAACTCAGTCTGCTGCTGCATACTTTGGCTACATGCGCGGTATCGCTGATGAGATTGCAGCGGCTGGGAAACCCATCGATGAGGACGAACTCGTGTCTCACATCATATCCGGGCTCGACATGGAATATCAGCCCATCATCAGCACCCTGGACATGCGTCCTGAGCCAACCACCGTCGACGAACTCTTCGGTATGGTATCTACTTTTGATCAGAGGGTTGAGATGTTCTAGGGCACCGGCGGCCAAGCTTTCAAATCATCGGCCAACGTCGCTTCCCGCGGACGGGGTGGCCCTTCCAAAGGCTACCGTGGCGGTGGCGGTAGCTCTCGCGGTGGTGGCGGCCACTATGGTGGCGGTGGTGGCGGTCACTACGGCGGCGGTGGTGGTGGTCACTACCCCAACTCCCATGGTGGTGGCAGCGGCAGCCACTACGGTGATGGTGGTGGCAACCATGGTGGTAACTATGGTGGCCACTACTCCAACTCCGGAGGCAGCGGAGAACACAACTACAACAACGGTGGTCGCCCCTTCTACAACAACAACAGGGGAGGCCAGAACAACTACAACAACAACTTCCGAGGGTATGATGAATATGAAGGAAAGTGTCAAATTTGCAAGAAAACTAATCATATTGCAAAGCAATGCAAGTGGCGTTATGCAGATGACAACTCACAAAAAAAAGAAAGTTGCCGCAGCAGCCAACAAGTCATATGGAGTAGATACAAATTGGTATGCTGATTCTGGCGCTTCTGACCACATCACCCATGAGCTTGAGAAGGTCACCATGCATGAGAAATATCACGGTCATGAGCAAGTTCATAACACCGATAGTACAGGTATGGAGATAAGCAATATTGGTCATTCAATTATTCGTTCCCCACATAGAGATATTCACTTGAACAATATTTTGCATTGTCCCACTTCATCAAAAAATCTCCTTTCCGTTCATCGCATTGCCCTTGACAATAATGTATTTTTAGAATTTCACCCATTCTTCTTTCTGATCAAGGATCAGGTCACGAAGCAAATCCTCTATCGAGGTAGATGCGTGGATGGACTGTACCCGTTGATCCCTCAAGTTAGCAGATTCAATAAACAAGTGTGTAGTGCCATCAAGCTGTCGTTTAAGAGATGGCATGCCCGTTTAGGTCACCCTTCTTTTTCCATTGTCAAACAAATTCTTAGCAAAAATAAACTCCCGGTTGTTGGGGAGCACAATTCTGAAACTATTTGTGATTCTTGCCAAAGAGCAAAAAGTCATCAGTTGCCTTATCCTGTTTCCACTAGCATTTCTGTTAAGCCATTGCAACTCATATTTTCAGATGTATGGGGTCCTGCTCCTCTCTCTGTTGGGAAACATGCCTACTATGTTAGCTTTATTGATGATTATAGCAAGTATACATGGATCTATCTTCTTAAGAAACGATCTGATGTATTTCAAGTCTTTCTCAATTTCCAAGCTCTTGTAGAAAGGAAGTTTGATAGAAAGATCATCGCTGTCCAGTCAGACTGGGGCGGCGAATACGAAAAGCTAAATTCTTTCTTTCAGAAGTTAGGCATTTCTCACCATGTATCATGCCCCCACGCACACCAGCAAAATGGCTCCGCAGAGCGGAAACACAGACACATCGTCGAAGTAGGACTCTCCCTACTTGCGGCTGCTTCCATGCCCCTCAAGTTTTGGGATGAAGCCTATCTCATTGCCGTTCATCTTATTAACATCCTACCTAGCCGAGTTATTAAGAATGAAACGCCCACTGAGCGTCTTTTCCATACTAAACCAGACTATGCTCCTCTTCGTATTTTTGGTTGTGCATGTTGGCCCAATCTCCGCCCATATAACAACAGAAAACTCATGTTTCGTTCCAAACAGTGCGTTTTTCTGGGTTATGGTGCTCAACACAAGGGAGTCAAGTGTGTAGATGTCTCAACTGGCTGTGTCTATATTTCTCGCGATGTCGTCTTCAACGAAACACAGTTTCCTTTTGCTAAACTTCATCCAAATATCGGCGCTCTCCTTCGCAAAGAGATCCTACTTTTGGAACCTCATCTCACAAATAGTGGTAGTGGGGAAATCAATAATTGTGATGATCAAGATTTGCCTAACTCTCCTAATGGTTTACCTGAGTATTCTATTTCAGAAGCTACTGCAGATCATAATGGTGCAAACATTGCTGAAAATGGTGTACAAAATCGAGCTACAGGGCAATATTTCATGTGCACGCATTCTCCTGGCGAATCTACTTCGGGATCTCCCCAGGTGTCTGCGTCAGAAGGGGCAGGCGAATCTGTTGCTGGCGGATCAGCCGCGGGATCGCCGCCAGGGCCCGCCTCCCCGCTCCTGTCGGGCTCCCCGCCTGGCTTCTCCCGCACACGCTGGGCTGACCGTTCCGCGGGCGCCACGTCTCCCTCGCCACGCGTCGCTGGGCCCGCCACAGGCGCTGCTGGGCCAGCCGCACATCCACAAGTCGCGCCTCATTGGCGCGGTCCCGCACCAACCGATCGGACTGCTCCCGAGGCCCGACCAATGCCTGATTCGCCTGATGCGATGCCTGATTCGCCTGGCGCGATTGGATCGTGAGCCGCTGCTCCAGAATCTGCCTCGGGATCCCATGCTGCAGAGGATCTGGTGCACTCCCCCGGATCTCTTGCGGCTGAATCCCCTGTGGCTTCTCCTACACCGCCACGTACACGACTTCAACAGGGAATTACCTCCAGAATTAATCACAAAAATATTGCAAAATATGGTCTGACTTGCTTGACAGGTGAATCTTGTGAACCCAAGACTTTGCATGAAGCTCTTGGTAATTAGTGCTGGAAGCAAGCAATGGAGGAGGAGTTTTCCGCCTTGCAACACAATAAGACGTGGCACCTAGTTCCTCGTCGTGAAGGTATCAATTTAATCAATTGCAAATGGGTCTATAGAATTAAGCGCAAGTCAGATGGTACAATTGACCAGTTCAAGGCACGTTTGGTAGAAAAAGGATTTAAACAGCGCTATGGTATTGACTATGAAGATACTTTTAGCCCTGTTGTCAAAGCTGCATCTATTCGTCTTGTGCTCTCCGTTGCTGTTTTCAGGGGGTGGAGTCTCAGACAGCTAGACGTTCAGAACGCATTCCTTCATGGTGTTCTGGAAGAGGAACTCTACATGAAACAACCTCCTGGGTTTGAGGACAAAAATGTGCCTTTTCATGTCTGTAAACTTGACAAAGCTTTGTATGGGCTCAAGCAAGCACCTAGAGCATGGTATGCTCGGCTGAGTATGAAACTACAAAAGCTTGGGTTTCTTCCATCCAAATCTGACACTTCTTTGTTCATTTACAACAAGTTTCAGACCATCATCTTTGTTCTCATTTATGTTGATGATATTATTGTGACTAGCTCATCTAATGAAGCAATAACAGCACTGTTAAAGGATCTTCGGGCTGATTTTGCTTTAAAGAATCTGGGAGACTTACATTATTTCTTAGGCATAGAAGTAAAGAAAACTGAGCATGGCATTCATTTATCATAAGGAAAGTATGTGACTGATTTGTTAGGCAGAGTTGGTATGCAAAATTGTAAGCCTTCTCCAACCCCCTTGTCCAGCTCAGAGCAGCTATCCTTGACAGAAGGGGCACTTTTGAATCAGGAAGATAGCACCAGTTACAGGAGTATAGTTGGAGCATTACAGTACTTGACTCTTACTCGACCTGACATTTCTTTTGCAGTCAATAAAGTTTGTCAGTTTTTGCATGCACCTACTACAACCCATTGGACAGCTGCCAAGCGCATCTTGAGGTATGTAAAGAGTACAGCGCACGTTGGTCTAGCCCTAAACAAATCCTCCTCTCTTCGAATCAGTGCCTTTTCTGATGCGGATTGGGCTGGTTGTGTTGATGAAAGACGCTCAAAGGGGGGATTTGCTATCTTTTATGGACCTACTTTAATTTCGTGGTGTGCAAAGAAATAAGCTACTATTTCCAGGTCTAGTACTGAGGCAGAGTATAAAGCATTAGCTAATGCTACAGCTGAAATTATTTGGGTGCAAGCTTTGTTAAGAGAACTTGGAGTACCACACATTCACACACCTATACTCTGGTGTGATAACCTTGGTGCAACCTATCTTTCTGCTAATCTTGTTTTTCATGCCAGAACTAAACACATCGAGATAAATTTTCACTTTGTCAGAGAAAGAGTTGCAAACAAAGAATTGGAAATCAGATTCATACCTTCTGAAGATCAAATTGCAGATGGGTTCACAAAGGCACTCTCTACAAGAAGCTTTGAGGAGTTTAAGCGTAATCTCAACTTGTGCAGTTGTGATTAAGGGGGAGTGTTAGACATTATCTTGTGTACCACGCCAAGGTAGTTAGAGATAGATTTATCCTACAATGTTTTCATTTATCTTTCTATCTCTTCTTCTGTAATCCCCCGTTTATCTCCTCTCTGTTACGATATGTATGCGCTATTGGGAGGTGCGCCCCAACCAATCAATATATATCCCGCGGGCCTCCTGTTTGGAGGTTGAGACGCTTCATTACGATCTTCCACAAAAATAACACGCTCTGCCCACATGAGAAGCTAAGATGACCTACTCGGCCAAGTAAACTACTCTTGGTCAGCGCTCGCTCTTGGAGTAATTGACTTTTCTTTCGTTATGCCTTATACTTTACAAATAGAGCCATAATAACAAAATCATTCATACTAAACAGAGGGATACTATCAGGTCGACGGAGCTGTCTTCCCCGGCTACAACGAGTGGTCTCCACAACTGCAAATTGCCCAGCATTTTGAATAGGCAATCAGCGGGCCAGTTAGGGAAGAAATGTTCAATAGTAAAATTATTGAGAGACATCCACAAAGACCAACAAAGCGAAGCAAAGATGATATGGGGCAAGCTGTAGGGTGGTCTGATCGTCATGAATGAGAGGGGAAATTGTGAAAAAACAGAGTAAAACAAGTGGCAACACACAGGAAAGAAGCACAAATCAACTCACAAGACGCAAATATAAGACGCACCCAGGTGCGGAGCCAGGATTTGAGCATCGGGGGCCAAACAGAGAATTCTAGCAACAATGCTATACATATGTATACATTGAAGTTACTCAAAGAAGCGTGAAGTCTCTACGCTCTCATAAAAAAGAAAGGCATATCACCCGCAAAAAAAAAGAAAAAATAAAGGCATATGTAGGTTTTCTCGTGTCGCTGTTGCCGCTGGCGCCATCTGAGAAATTTAGGTCCTCTCGCCTCCGGTTGCCATCTTGACGCTGAGAGGTTGGGGGACCTTGGATCTTCAAGACCTCTATATTCTTTGTCATCGTCTACTGATCATCATAGTTTTGTGAGAATAAATTTCCTCTTATTTTTTTGGCGGTGCCATGAGGTTAATTAGATAGTTTTGTGCCCTCGCAGATCCGATGAGTTTATGTTGTTGTGTCAAGTATTTTTTGTTGGTATAATTCTTTGTTGGGGTGAAATCTTTCATTGACACCATGGTGAAGATATAGTGATTTGACGGCATGCGCATCTAGGGGATCATCCACGGCCATATAGTGTTGAGTTTATGTTGCCGTGTCAAGCCTTTTTTGTTGTTATGATTCTTTGTTGAGGTGAAATCTTTCATCAACATTATGGTGGAGATATAGTGATTTAACAGCCTGCACTTCTAGCGAATGGTCCCCGGCTCAAGTTCATTCATCGATTAGGGTCTCGCATCTTTTTGGATGGGCGACTCAAGGTGCTTTCAAAAACCATTATCGGTAATGTTCATGCGGGTCAAAGAGTGACAACATTGCTCCAGTCCAAATGCAGCCTCTTTACCGAAGTCTTTGGAGTATTTCTTCGAGTAGAGATTGACGCCGTGAAGAAGGTGTTTTCAAGAGATATCATTGTAATTCTTAGTCATAAAAGTTACTTTGTATTTTCTTTGATCTTAGGTTCAAATTAGTGTGCTTATACTTGTTATGAGTATGAATAAAGTTACAAGTGTTTCTTAAAAAATGTATAAATTTAAAATATATCAAAAAAGATTATTTTCAAATTCTGAACATTTTTCCCAAAAAAAAATATTTTAACATTCCAAACATTTTTTGAAAACACAAACAATTTTTAAAAATTCCAATCAATTATTGAAATTGCAAACATATTTTCAAAAAAAATTGGAATTCTTAATATATTTTTAAAACCAGAACAATATTTGAAATGCTAAAAAAATTATAAATTGTCAGAAAAATTCAGAAAAACCCTATTTTTTGAATATATGGTCAACACACGAGCGCAAATGAAGTGATTTGAAAGGATTGGTGTGGCTTTCAAGATATCAAGATTGATCATGGAGTAAATATAAAGCTTGACCAAGATAAAGCTTGGAGATCAAATTATATATGGTCAACACAAGTGCAAATGATGTACCGTAACACACGAGTACAAAATTTGCTTTTTTTTTAATCTGCTCAATTTTTCAAGAATGTGTATGTAAAACAGGTCCATGTAATCATGAAAAAATGTTTCATACTTTGAAAAGAATGGCCATGTATTTGAAAATAGGGTCAATGAATTTTAAAAGATATTTTTGTATTTGTAAGAAGTGTTCACATGTTTTAATAATGTTTCAGAAATAAATATTCATGTATCTATATCTTTATCTTTACCTACTATTAAAGGGAGGTAATATTCTTGGTTTGGTTTAGTCTGCCGCTTTGATTTTCGTCCGTCATTATTTACGTCAAATTTCGTCTACGTTCATTATCCTGCCTCCTTACTCGCCCAGTTTAAACCGATTGGAAATGACTCAAGCCAACGAGGCAAACAACCAACGATGCAAGCAACGAGGCAGGAAGCCCATCTAGCGGTAGCAGGCCAGCCTTTTTCTTTTCCGAGCTCGCAGTAGCAGTGATTGGAGACAACCAGGCCTTCTTTTCTAACGAGCTAGCGGTAGCAGCCCCAGCCCTGCCGATAGATTGAAGGCAGCCAAGCCAGCACGCATACATACGTAATCAGTGTGGTGTCGCGAGCAGACTACTCTAGCCTACTAAAGCAAGAATTTCCCCTAGGGTTCCACCTAGGGTTCCACCTATCCTCCGGCGCCGCCGCACCGGAGTCCACGTAAAATCTCACCGGAGGACCGGACTGACCCGGCCGCGGGTGAGATCTACTTCTCCCGTCACGCGCAGTCGTGTGCATGGCGGATCCAACGCAACAGGTGCAAGGGCGCAAGGAGGAAGAGATCGCGGCGGTGGAAGCTTTGGCGGCAGCAGGAAGGCCGAGCGGACCGGGAGGAACGAAGGAGGGGGTTACGGATGAGAATAGGAGTAGGGACAGGTTTGTTCACAGTTCGCAGGACGTGCGGAACCAATTCGGAGGAGATGAAGAGGAGTATGCGGATTACTATGGGCCTGAACCTGATTTGGAGGATCAATTTGCAGGGATGAAGCTCCATGGAAGGGAGGAGGAAGAGCTAGATTTCTCAGCGGAAGTTGATGATCTGATTAAGGATGTACGTTGGCTTGCCCTGTTCCGTGTCCATACTACGAAACCTTTTAGCCACGCTGCGCTCTTGTCACAGATGCGTAATGCATGGTCGGCGGCTCAAGGGGTGACGTTCAACATCAAGGGACCCAATTTGTTTCTGGTGCAATGCCATTGTCTAGGTGATTGGAGGAGGATTATGGATGGAGGGCCATGGCTGTTTAGGAGGGCACCGGTGGTGATCCAGGAGTATGATGGTTTTTCAGATGTTAAAGGTTATAGACTCAATAAAATTCCGGTATGGGCAAGGGTGAAGGGGCTGCCGGATGGTCTCACGAGAAGGAAAGAGTTAGCGGAGAAAGTTGCAGCTAAAGTAGGTGACCCACCTTTCACCGTGATAATGAATGAGGGGCGAATCAACCCAGCTAGTACCCTCCGGGTGAGGGTTTATGTGGATGTCAATAGTCCGCTTGTTCGTTTTGTTCCAATAACCTTGAAGGAGTATAAAAGATACAGTGTTTATTATGAGAAGCTACCGGACTTTTGCTTTGCGTGTGGTAAGAGATGGGTCATGTTGCAGACGAGTGTGGTGATGGGATTCATGACCCAAACTCCTTTGAGTGGGGTGAGTGGCTGCTGTGGGAGCCTGAAGTGCCTACAGCCCAAGGTGTAGGAGGCCGAGGTAGAGGAGATGGAGGTAGTAGGGGAAGAGGTTGGGATGCAAGCATGGGAGACCGAAGAGGTAGAGGAGGGAGAGGCCCGATGGGCGGAAGGGGGAGAGGGGATCCCGGAGCAGGGGTGCAGCAAGCTGGAACGCAGCATATGGATGTGGAGGGTCAGGGAGATGGTGTAGGAGGTTTAGGGGAAAGGGGAGCGAGGAAGAGGCTAGTTGAGGCGGATGGAACCTTAAACGTCCGGGGGCAACAGCTCAATCTTTTGGCTGGACCGGTAGCTGGTACTGTCCTGATGATCGAAGGGGGATCTCAAGCGGCAAGCACAAGTGTTGTGATCTCCACCTCGGAGAAGGACCCAATTGTGAAGAGAAGGCGTCAGGATGGAGAAGAAGGTGTTTTAGTGGATCAAACAAGAGAGGCGGCCTCCCTCGAGGAGGGCCGCCGGGCCTGATGAAGACATTGTGCTGGAACTGTCGCGGAATTGGCGACCCCGCGACAGTTAGGGAGCTCCGCGATCTCGTGGAGGCGTGTGCGCCGTCGATCCTTTGCATTCTTGAAACTCAACTTGCGAAGGCCCGAGTGGAGGGATTGGCTGTTTCTTTAGGTTTTTCAGGATGTTTTGCAGTTCCAAGTAACGGTCGTAGTGGTGGTTTATGTATTTTTTGGAAAGATCATGTTAATCTCGCAATAAAGAACTTTTTGCAGTACCACATAGACTCATGGATTTCACAACCAGGTGCTGATGATTGGCGTTTATCATGCTTTTATGGTGAAGCCAACAGAAGTCTGAGGCATAACACATGGGAGACGATGAAGAGATTACGAGGGGAAAGTACACTTCCTTGGGTGTGCATTGGAGACTTTAACGAGGTGTTGCGCCCGGAGGAGCACATGGGTACTAGCACTCGAGACAGTGGTCAGACCGCAGGCTTCAGAGAGGCCGTGGATGTGTGTGAGCTTGCTGATTTAGGCTACAAAGGCCTTGATTGGACGTGGGAAAAGAGAGTCAGGGGAGGCGAGTTCTGTAGGGTGCGACTGGATCGTGCGCTGGCTAGTCCTAGCTGGTCGGTGATGTTCCCTTTTGCATCTCTCGAGCACTTAACAGCAGCCAAGTCAGATCACTGTCCCATTCTGCTTAATACAGAGCTGCAGACAACAAGTATGAGGCACGCTCTAAAAAAACCCTTTCGATATGAGTGTATGTGGGAAACTAGGGAAGATTTTCATCAAGTAGTGGAGGAAGTCTGGAACCGTAATCAACCTTCTCTTTCAGTTTCGGACCTAGCTGCCAAGCTCAGTTTAGTTTCTGTAGCGCTGGCTCAGTGGGGACGCAGGTCGTTTGGATCAGTCCGGCAGGAGCTTCGTTCGTTGCGATATCAGCTAGCTACCCTACGGCCAGTCCCGGGTCGGGTAGGCCCAAGTGAGGAGGAGAAGCGAGTCCAAGATCGTATGATCGAAGTTTCTCTGGCGGAGGAGATCATGATGAGGCAGAGATCACGAATTAAATGGCTCGCTGAAGGGGATAAGAAATACTGAATTTTTTCAGAAAAAAGCAAGTGCCCGCAGGGCAAAAAACAAGATAACTCAGCTACAAAGAAACGATGGTACAATCAGCACTGATCCGGAGGAGCTGGCACGCATGGCTACTGAGTTTTACTCCAATCTCTATACTTCGGAAGGTACAATTGGTATGGAGGAAGTGCTCTCCCATATACCATCAAGGGTAGATGCTGAGATGAATACACGCCTGAATAAGCCGTATAGCAAAGAGGAGGTCAAAGAAGCGCTATTCCAAATGTTTCCTACAAAAGCTCCGGGACCTGATGGATTCCCGGCGCACTTCTTTCAGAGGCATTGGGATTTATGTGGGGAAGAGATTACGGATATGATCATAAGAGTGCTCGATGGAGTTGACTCACCGGAGGATATCAATCGTACGTTCATTGTTATGATTCCAAAAGTTGCTAGTCCAAAAATCTTAGGACAATTTCGGCCAATAAGTCTTTGTAATGTAATATACAAGATTGCATCAAAGGTCTTAGCCAATAGGTTGAAACTGATTCTTCCGGAGGTGATTTCAGAAGAGCAGTCGGCGTTCGTTCCTGGACGTCTCATCACGGATAATTTTATAACTGCCTATGAGAGTTTACACTATATGAAAACGAGAAGAGTAAAGAGTAACCGGTATTGTGCGCTAAAATTGGATATGATGAAAGCATATGATCGACTGGAATGGCCATACTTGAAGGAGGTCATGACGAAGTTGGGTATTAGCCCGAGGTTCATTGATACTATTATGAGGTGCGTGTCGTCGGTATCTTTTTTGGTGCTTTTTAATGGAGGTGTGTTGGATGATTTTAGGCCTTCTTGTGGAGTTAGGCAAGGGGATCCAATATCCCCCTATCTGTTCGTCATTGCAGCAGAGGGTCTATCTTGTTTGCTGAAAAATGGCATCCGCGGTATCGAGGTGGCACCGACGGCCCCGGAGGTCAATCATCTTCTGTTCGCAGATGACAGTTTACTGTTTTTTGAGGCATCAAATGACGAAGCAAGGAGAGTCCGCGACTTGCTGCAGGTTTATTGCAATGCCTCCGTCCAAAGAATCAATGCTGACAAGAGCTCTATTTATTTCAGTAAGGGAGTTCCGGACAGCTTGAGAGGTGAGATCAAGGAGACCCTAGCAGTTCATACTGAATCTCTTTTGGAGAAATACTTGGGTCTTCCAACGGATGTTGGCAAATCCAAGGAGGGATGCTTTCGATATTTGAAGGATAGGATTTGGAAACATGTGCAAGGGTGGATGGAGAAGTGCCTCTCTGCAGGAGGAAAGGAGGTCTTAATTAAATCAGTAGCCCAATCAATACCAACATATTCGATGTCATGTTTCAAGCTGCCTCGTGGTCTTTGCAATCATATCAATGGGCTTCTGAGGAAATTTTGGTGGGGGAGTAAGAGGGGTGAAAGGAAGACAGCCTGGGTCTCCTGGAATACTATGACAAAACCAAAATATATGGGTGGAATGGGTTTCCGTGATATTGAGCTTTTTAACTTAGCTTTATTAGCTAGACAAGCTTGGAGGATATTACAAGATCCGAGTTCATTGAGTGCCCGTGTCTTGAAATCAAGGTACTTCCCGGAGGGAGAGTTCTTGGATGCGCCACTTGGACCAAACCCATCTCAGGTGTGGCGCTCAATCAGGGAAGGAAGAGAAGTTCTGTCCCTGGGCTTGATTAAGCGTATAGGTACGGGGGAAGACACTCAAATTTGGCAGCACAATTGGCTACCGAGGGATTTCAAGCTAAGACCGGTCTGCTCTCGATCAGCTAACCCGCCCCTGTTGGTGTCCGATCTCATTAATCAGTCAACCAGGACATGGAATAGGCAAGTATTAGAGGATCACTTCATTGCACCAGACATAGATGTCATTGTGAATATTCCGCTTAGTACGCGAGTGCATGAAGACTTCTGGGCTTGGCACTATGATCTAGGGGCTTATTCTCAGTACGTTCTACTTACAGAATGATCTCTGGAATTAAATTTCAGCGAGTAGACTGGTTGGAAAATCGAACAAGCACTCGAACCAAACGGCGACGAAGAATGACTGGTCAAGACTGTGGAAAACAGAGGTGCCATCAAAGGTCCGGGTTTTTGTGTGGCGTTTAGCCCACACGTCTTTGCCGACGGGATCGACCAGACACGAGAGGAAGATGGCTACATCTCCAGTATGCGCGATATGCTCGGTGACCGAAGATACTTGGCGTCATTCTCTTCTCAACTGCTGGATGGCTCGGTGTGTTTGGTCTTTGGGAGATGAAGGTATTCTTGAGCATGTGATATCAAATCAGTCTGAAGATGCAAGACAGTGGCTCTTTTGGCTGTTTGACACGCTACCTCGACATGACCTAGCCCGTCTGCTAATCACAATGTGGTCTATCTGGTGGGCTAGGAGGAAAGCCATCCATGATAATGAGTATTAGAGTCCCTTAACTACAATGAGTTTCATCAATCGCTACCTGCAGGACCTGGAGATCACCGCTGCTTCTTTACCGAAAGCTAACGCAGGAGCGCTGCCGCACCGGGTGCGTCGGGGGTGGCTTCCACCGGCAGAAACAGAAGTGAAGATAAATGTGGATGGAGGTTTATCTCGCAGTGGAAACAGAGGTGCGGCAGCAGCTATTTGCAGAGACTGCAATGGAACCTTCCTTGGAGCATCAGCTGTTGTGTTCGATGGACTCTCTGATCCAGCCAGTTTGGAAGCGTGGGCATGCAATGAGGCTTTGGCCTTGGGCCAGGACTTGCATGTTCAGCGACTTCTAATCGCCTCTGATTGTGCCGAAGTAATCACCAATATGAGCCGAGACACAGCTGCAGTTTATGCGCCAATTCTACATGAGATAGCTATTCGCAGAAGGAATTTTGTGCATGTTGTCTTTCGTCATGAACCGAGGGAATGTATTAGTGAGGCTCATAGATTAGCTAAGGCCGCGCCGACTCTTGACGTGGGCCGCCATGTGTGGCTAGGGACTGTCCCGGACATTATTTGTATTCCAAACTCTTTGAACTTTGAATAAATTCCTAGTTACACCTAAAGAAAACATACGTAATCAGTTTTAACTAAGTTCGTTGCCTAAAAAGAATTAAATAATCCCACCATGCTTTCTTACATTGAATCGTGTCTGTTTATATAAGGCATTAACTTGCTAGGTAGGAGTAATCAGCAAGCTGATTTGAGAATCATTTACCAGATGATAAGGCATGGAGGCAGAATGCAATCAAATCTGTGGGCACCGGTTGTGGCCAAATTTATCTGGATTCATGATAAGCGTGCATGTTGCACAGGAAGAAATTAAGTCTGCATTCGGTCCGGTGGTGGACTAATTAAACTGGATTCAGGACATGCATGCACATGATGCACAAGAAGGAATTAAGGTTGGTTGTAATGAGAATATCATAAGTGGTATCATGCATGTCAATTAGACTTTTTGAATGATGTAGCACACAATTAAATAAAAAAAGAGAGGGTGTGGTATTATATTATGATACCATATCATATTAAATGTTGTATTACTTTGTGTCATGCATGGCAATTAATATGCATTACGGAGGTAGTATCATATGCATGATACTAGTATATGATACTCTCCATTACAACCAGCCTAACTCTGAATACCCCGGTACCGGGCTAATTAGGGGCTATGGGAATTATGAGATGCATAATTACAATATTAAAAGCAAGAATTGCACGTCATCACCAATTGGACATTGTGACATGGAGTTAAATTTGAATTCCAAGGAAAGACGAGAGATGAAATCTCCTAGATTTTAATGGACGGAAAAATTGTGCATAGAGAGATTAAATATGGATTGGGCTAAGGGCACTTTGAACACATTATATGTACTTGTTTAGATTTAGATACTCCTTCCTTTTTCCCTTTAAAGCGTGTAGTAGCTTCTTGAAGGAACATCGTTCGAAAGCTTTTTCTCACCAAATTTAATTACACGTTAATTTTGTTCTCCTGGTGCAACGCACGGGCATTTATGCTAGTTTTAAAAATAAATTATTGTAACTAAAAAGTTCTTAACACATTTTTAAATATTCATAGAATTTCGCAAATATTCACATATTTAGAAAATTGTTCCTGTAATTTGAAGTGTTCATGCCTTCTAAAGAAATCTAGTAATTTTAAAAATTATTTTCACAAATTTAAGTAATATTTATATAATGTTTTAAAGTAAAAGAAAAACTACAAGGAACAAGAAAATAAAAATAAAAAGGGAAACGCTGAAAAAGAAACAAAAAGGAGGAAGGAAAAGCCGGGCAATTCAACCGACCGTCCGACTCGTAACCCGGCTACGTCGGTTGCCTCACACATGTCATCCTTCATAAACACTCCACTCATTCCTATCCTATCTTCTTCCCCCATGCCGCCTCTCATCTCTCCATGTTGCCTCCATCCAGGTCACGAAACCAGCCGCACCACCAATGCTCTGGCTCCAAGTGAGTAGCCGTGCGCAACACTCTCCGTACCACTGCTACTGCAAGTCACGCCCCCTTTGTTGGAAGGCCAATGTCGTGTTGCCGCCACTGCAGGTGTACGCCATAGCAGTTGCGAGGCTAACGAGAGCAACTGCTAGACAGGCATCGGGACGGAGGCTTTGAGTCAATCGGGAGTTCGCTCTGCCTGCACCCTGACAAACAACGAGAAAAGGTCGCTCGGAAGTTCTGCCCCTGACGAACGATTCGTTCGATGAGAGCAGCTCCCTTGCGATCGGACGCCATATATTTGGCGTCCAAACAGAAATTTAAAAACACGCTACTAGTCCGCGCGGCCGATGAGGAAAGCGTTGCTATATACGGCATTTTAGGGTATACTTATTTTGCACTATTTTTTTCTTGAAAAGGGAAATTCTATTCGCGTACTGACTCGAACACTCGGAGTCTAATTTAGATTCGGTACAATATAGATTGGGTTACATGGTCGAGTCGGACTCCAGTCAACCTAGATTTCTTCTATATAAAGTCTACCGTCCGTAGATCAATCACGGAGTGAAATAAGCGAGCAGTGGCAGAACAACTGGGCGCGTCCACCGACGACGACAGAGCGCACGTGCCGGTCGGAGTCTGAATTCAGTTTCAAGGACGATCGACCAGCTAGCAATGGCGCTACCCCACGGCGCCCTCAACTCCTTTCCACTGCTCGTCTTCGAACACCAGCCCGCACGGAACGAGACGACGGCGGCCACCAGAGGCGATGATGAAGATATCCCGGAGATGCTCATGTTTAGCATATCGGAAGAGAGAACATGCACGGATCCGACACCCGCCATGCTATCCCCGCAGAACAACCAGATCTGCTTCGCCACCCCGCAGGGCTGGATCTTCATCCTGCACGGCGCCGCCCCGTGGGAGACCTGGCTGTGGCATCCGGTCACCGGAGAGACCATACCCCTCCCGCCCATACGAGACGACCACTGCATCCCCACCAACTGCACCTGCTACCTCACCAACAGCTTCGCCACATATCCTGAGTGCGCCGTCGTGCTGCTCGACGTCGCTGACCCTGATATGTGGTTCTGCCGAATCAACGGAGGAAGTAGTAGGGAATGGGCGCAGCACACATATGACGTCGGCGAGTATACTCTTCCAGAGGGCGACAGCGACGACGACTGCACTTCCACTCCCCCGACCAAGAGAGTCATAGCTGGCATGGCCGCCGCCCTGGGTGGGAAGCTGCATTTCATCTTCTCAGAATCAAACCAATACAAGATGGGCGTCGTTCACCTCGACTTCGGAACCCCTGCCCCTACGGCCGAGCTTCACACGCTGGAGGACGTGGACGCCGCCATCACTCTGCCGGAAGGCATTGCTCCGGCGTGACCAGGTTGCTGGAGTCACAGGGGGAGCTTTTCCAGGTCTGCGTTTGCTTCCGGGGATTTGACCCCAACGACATCGGCGCCGTCCTTGTCCTCAAGATGGATTTCGACCATGGCCGCCGCTGGCGCAGGGTGCGTGACATTGGAGACAGGGTCTTCATGTTGGCTCACGGAGGCAATGCGGTTTCTTGCCTGGCGAGCGCGTGCAACCTGCAAAGGAAACGCGTCTACTTCATGAAGAACTTCCTCGAGGATGATGGGGATCTGTGCATCTACGACCTGGTGGAAGAAGTCCTTGAGATTCTTGTGGTTCATGAAAGGGACTTGACTCTTGCACGCACCAAACCTTATTGGATTGTACCGCCTACTGCCTAGTGCACACATCCCATACGAATGTAACTAGTTTTTTTTAACCCTCAAAGTTTATTGCTCATATCAAAAGAGTTACATCATGTAGTACAAAGGGCAACAGGAACGAGGGTGGATCAATATCCCAACTTTAAATCTAAAAGATCATAAGATATTTTTGCCAATTGATGGGCAACAATATTCACTTTTCGTGGGCAGTGTGTAAATGAAATTCCTTCTATCAGCGATGCAATTGCAAAACACTCCACTAACGTTCAGTATAGGGGCTGAAGATGTCAACTTCGCCAATGCATGCGTTGATCAATTCCAACAAATCAGATTCGTCCCTCAAAAAAAAATTCAGATTCGATAGTGACATGCGTGCACACCATAAACTCACGAATGTAACTAGTACTAGTAGGAAAGTTAATGTTTCGCCGATACTCCCTATGTCCCATAATATAAGATGATATTACTAGTAATTTTGATTGTCCTAGGGCACTTATGATTTGTTCCTCCAGTTAATGTTTTTTATAGCTGAATGTGTTCTTTGTATTAACAAAGTCCTTGCAAAAAATAAATAAGTTACTAAAGCAAGATTTATGCTCATTTGGTCCACTAGTTATTTTTTTACACTTGATTGTGTTCAATTGTTTGACATATAGCTGTAGTTTTGGCTTATTAATGTAAGAAAAATGGGCTCTAGCATGGTGGTGCTGGTACCCTTCAGCCCACGACTCAAGTGAATAGGCGAATAGGGTTTCCTTGCCTCTTATCGGCACCCCCGCTAGTCTGCCTCGTCGCATGTGGCCCTAGAACCATGGAGACGCAATGGATCCTGGCCCATTGCCGGTGGGTGGGGTCTATTTTTAGGTGTTTTTTTAGTTTGGTTAAGGTTTTTTGTGTCATGCTCAAATAGACGAGGCGGTGGCAGCTTCGTGGAGATGGAATAAGGTCCTTCCTGCCTAGCCCCCATTCCGGCGGTGCTCTAGCATCGTCGGAGGGCTTGTGGAGGTGTGTCTTCTATGGATCTCGCATGATTCGATCGGCCGGTGTTTGTCTTCAGTGGATTTGCTCGGATTTGGTGTTTGTTCGTTTGCATTTGTGTATCTACGGGTTGGGTCCTTTCGATCTACGGTTTTCTTCATCGACGATAGTTGTTTTCCTGGTCCGCTGGTCCTGTGGGGCATTAGCAGGACAACTTCCCAAGTATCTACTACAACAACGTTGCCCAGCTCCGGCAAAGGAGGGGCAATGACAATGGCACGCCTTCAGCTCGCTATAGTGCTTGCAGTCGTTGCTAGGTAGTCTATTGACCTAGATTTACTTTCTATTACATTTGATGTTCCGTGTACTGTCTTACGGCTGATGAACATATCGTAAGTTTTCCTATGAAAAAAAATTGAAAAATAGTTCCTTTTGAAGACTACGTTGTGATGAACATCATGTTTCGAGCAAATCATTATTTGGACGCTTATTTTTTTTAAATCCTATTTTACGGACAGATGATTTGTCAAAAAGTCGGCTCCCCTCGAATAATGGATTGTAGTTGTGCTTGTGCGTGTGGATACGAGAGTGGACAAGTGCATGAAAGTACAGTTGTGCCGATGCATGTCACATTGGACATCCTGAGGCAGATCACTGACACGCTGAGCTGCTATGTGATGGGTTCCCCCAGAAATACTTGGAGCTCCCCGTCTCGAGCCACAAACTGGAGATGGAGGATTTCGCTCCCTTGACCACAACTGCCGAACAATATCTGTCGGAGGGCGCTCCCACCTGCTCTTGTTTGGAGGTTGCCTTGTCCTCATCAACGTGATGTTGGACTCTCTTCCTACCTACGCAATGGCGGCAATGGAATTCGGAGGCCCCTGCCTCTCTTAACTCCCATGTAGGTGGCCCGGTCGTCTCGCCGATCTCTGGATCTGGCGAGGTTCGTGTCTGGAGGTCGCCATCGGCGCTCGCATGGGTGGCAGTCGTCTCGGCTGTTGTAGTTGTGTTTATTGTCTTACGGTTGGGTGCGTGCATGACAGCAAGCGGCGGCATTCTTCTTCTTCGACTACATCAGATGAAGTTGATGGTGTCAAGATCAGGTGACCACAGGGAAGATCCCCAGCCTACGTGTCACAAAGACTCAGTCTCGTCTCTTGCGGCGACCCGCTTCATCGGCTCAAAAAGCATCTTTGTATGTGGTGGTACTCTCTCAGATCTTGGTACGGCGGTTGTTCTCATCTTTTTTCGGCGTTCCCATGGTGGCGGCGGAGGACGTTTCTGGGCTACGTTACAGCGAGGCACGAGTTTATGCAAAGGGTGGAATAGTAGTTTTACTTCTTGTGGAATTTTTTGTGCAAAGTTGCTTGACAAGCATTTGTGTCTCGCATGGTGACCATATGTGTATTCTATGTGAACAGATTGTCTAATAAAATATATGGTTGCTTCAAAAAAATTGCGGCAATGGAGCTCCCCCGGGGGTTGTCAAGGCCATCAACGACCTCTGTCGTTTCCTCGACGACCTCGACTCCGACGCGTCGCTGTGGGAGCTTTACGTGACATGGGGCGCGCGCTAGAATGTAGCACGCGACCCCATGGAGAAGCACCGCCGATTCCACATGTTCAAGGAGACGGCGCTCCGCGTCGCATCTCATGCTAGAGGCCGGGCTTCGGGTCTGAACGTCTTCACCAACCTGAGCGCCGACGAGTTCAACCGTGACTATAAGTGTCGCATGACGACGACGGGGGCGGAGCGGCGAGGGTGCAACCGCAACCTCAACCTCACTGATCCTTCGTCCGTGAAAAGCAATGAAAAAATAGCGTGCTATGACAAAATAGTGTGGCCCTTAAAATATGCTATTAGCGTGCTATTAGCGGCGTGGTGATACATTGTACACTGATTTCTATGGCGATGCATTGCTTAGAATGCTATAGCGTGCTATTGGCGACGCTATAGCGTGTTATTTTTTTTCATTGCTGAAAAGGCGAGACAGCGACTTGCCCCTCCCAGTCTACTGGGACTGGCGTGAGAAGACGTGCAGTGACTAGCCGTGCCTGGGTCTAGTCCGGGACCAGGGACCTGTGGCTCGTGTTGGACTTTCTCTGCGACGGGCGCCATGGAGGCTCACCACGCCATCATAGGGGCGAGAAACAAGGAGAAGCCAGTGTAATTGGCTAGCGCTACACCGCACGAAGATGACCTCATCATGCGTGGGTTCGAGGAGACGAGACCCTACGACGAGTACCAACCAACGGCGGACCTTTGTAGAACCCTGAGGGGGCCGTGCCCCCCCCCCCCAAAATGATTTTCTTACTAGGTATTAGTAATCTACTAGCAAAAGAGATCGTGCCTTGCAACAGGAGAGAAAAAAATACTCCTCCCCCTCTCTCTTGCTCTCGCGATGAGAAATCAGTTGTTTTTTCCCATATGAAGTTTTTCAAAGGTGTGTATGTGTGGTTATTGATGTTGTAGTTGTTGGAAATATGCCCTAGAGGCAATAATAAATGGTTATTATTATATTTCTTTGTTCATGATAATAGTCTATTCTTCATGCTATAATTGTGTTATCCGGAAATCGTAATACATGTGTGAATACATAGACCACAACGTGTCCCTAGTAAGCCTCTAGTTGACTAGCTCGTTGATCAACAGATAGTCATGGTTTCCTGACTATGGACATTGGATGTCGTTGATAACGGGATCACATCATTAGGAGAATGATGTGATGGACAAGACCCAATCCTAAGCATAGCATAAAAGATCGTGTAGTTTCGTTTGCTAGAGCTTTTCCAATGTCAAGTATCTTTTCCGTAGACCATGAGATCGTGCAACTCCCGGATACCGTAGGAATGCTTTGGGTGTGCCAAACGTCACAACGTAACTGGGTGACTATAAAGGTGCACTACGGGTATCTCCGAAAATGTCTGTTGGGTTGGCACGGATCGAGACTGGGATTTGTCACTCCGTGTGACGGAGAGGTATCTCTGGGCCCACTCGGTAATGCATCATCATAATGAGCTCAATGTGACTAAGGCGTTAGTCACGGGATCATGCATTGTAGTACGAGTAAAGAGACTTGCCGGTAACGAGATTGAACAAGGTATTGGGATACCGACGATCGAATCTCGGGCAAGTAACATACCGATTGACAAAGGGAATTGTATACGGGATTGATTGAATCCTCGACATCGTGGTTCATCCGATGAGATCATCGTGGAACATGTGGGAGCCAACATGGGTATCCAGATCCCGCTGTTGGTTATTGACCGGAGAGGCGTCTCGATCATGTCTGCATGTCTCCCGAACCCGTAGGGTCTACACACTTAAGGTTCGGTGACGCTAGGGTTGTAGAGATATGAGTATGCGGAAACCCGAAAGTTGTTCGGAGTCCCGGATGAGATCCCAGACGTCACGAGGAGTTCCGGAATGGTCCGGAGGTGAAGAATTATATATAGGAAGTCCAGTTTCGGCCACCGGGAAAGTTTCGGGGGTTATCGGTATTGTACCGGGACCACCGGAAGGGTCCCGGGGGTCCACCGGGTGGGGCCACCTGTCCCGGAGGGCCCCATGGGCTGAAGTGGGAAGGGAACCAGCCCATAGTGGGCTGGGGCGCCCCCCATGGGCCTCCCCCCTGCGCCTAGGGTTGGAAACCCTAGGGTGGGGGGGCCGCCCCACTTGCCTTGGGGGGCAAGTCTTCCCCCCTGGCCGCCGCCCCCCCTCCAGATGGGATCCTGGCTGGCGCCCCCCCTCCCAGGGGGGCTATATAAAGGGGGGGGAGGGAGGGCAGCAACATTACAGCCTTGGGCGCCTCCCTCCTCCCCTGCTACACCTCTCCCTCTCGCAGAAGCTCGGCGAAGCCCTGCCGAGACCCGCCACATCCACCACCACGCCGTCGTGCTGCTGGATCTCCATCAACCTCTCCTTCCCCTTGCTGGATCAAGAAGGAGGAGACGTCTCTGCACCGTACGTGTGTTGAACGCGGAGGTGCCGTCCGCTCGGCACTCGGTCATCGGTGATTTGAATCACGGCGAGTACGACTCCGTCTTCCACGTTCATTGGAACGCTTCCGCTCGCGATCTACAAGGGTATGTAGATGCACTCCCTTCCCCTTGTTGCTAGTATACTCCATAGATGGATCTTGGTGAGCGTAGGAAAATTTTAAAAATTATGCTACGATTCCCAACAGTGGCATCATGAGCCAGGCCTATGCGTAGTTACTATGCACGAGTAGAACACAAAGCAGTTGTGGGCGTTGATGTTGCCAATTCTTCTTGCCGCTACTAGTCGTATCTTGTTTCGGCGGTATTGTAGGATGAAGCGGCCCGGACCGACCTTACACGTACGCTTACGTGAGACAGGTTCCACCGACTGACATGCACTAGTTGCATAAGGTGGCTAGCGGGTGTCTGTCTCTCCTACTTTAGTCGGAACGGATTCGATGAAAAGGGTCCTTATGAAGGGTAAATAGAAATTGGCAAATCACGTTGTGGTTTTACGTAGGTAAGAAACGTTCTTGCTAGAAACCTATACAAGCCACTAAAAAACTTGCAACAACAATTAGAGGACGTCTAACTTGTTTTTGCAGCAAGTGCTATGTGATGTGATATGACCAGAAGATGTGATGAATGATATATGTGATGTATGAGATTGATCATATTCTTGTAATAGGAATCACGACTTGCATGTCGATGAGTATGACAACCGGCAGGAGCCATAGGAGTTGTCTTTATTATTTTGTATGACCTGCGTGTCATTGAATAAACGCCATGTAAATTACTTTAGTTTGTTGCTAAACGCGTTAGCCATAGAAGTAGAAGTAATCGTTGGCGTGACGATTTCATGAAGACACAATGATGGAGATCATGATGATGGAGATCATGGTGTCATGCCGGTGACGAAGATGATCATGGTGCCCCGAAGATGGAGATCAAAGGAGCATAATGATATTGGCCATATCATGTCACTATTTGATTGCATGTGATGTTTATCATGTTTTGCATCTTATTTGCTTAGAACGACGGTAGTAAGTAAGATGATCCCTTATCATAATTTCAAGAAAAGTGTTCCCCCTAACTGTGCACCGTTGCGAAGGTTCGTTGTTTCGAAGCACCACGTGATGATCGGGTGTGATAGATTCTAACGTTCGAATACAACGGGTGTTGACGAGCCTAGCATGTACAGACATGGCCTTGGAACACACGCAATACACTTAGGTTGACTTGACGAGCCTAGCATGTACAGACATGGCCTCGGAACACGGAGGACCGAAAGGTCGAGCATGAGTCGTATAGAAGATACGATCAACATGGAGATGTTCACCGATCTTGACTAGTCCGTCTCACGTGATGATCGGACACGGCCTAGTTAACTCGGATCATGTTTCACTTAGATGACTAGAGGGATGTCTATCTGAGTGGGAGTTCATTGAGTAATTTGATTAGATGAACTTAATTATCATGAACTTAGTCTAAAATCTTTACACTATGTCTTGTAGATCAAATGGCCCACGTTGTCCTCAATTTCAACGCGTTCCTAGAAAAACCAAGATGAAAGATGATGGCAGCAACTATACGGACTGGGTCCGGAACCTGAGGATCATCCTCATAGCAGCCAAGAAAGATTATGTCCTAGAAGCACCGCTAGGTGAAGCACCAATCCCAGAGAACCAAGACGTTATGAACGCTTGGCAGCAGCGTGCTGATGATTACTCCCTCGTTCAGTGCGGCATGCTTTACAGCTTAGAACCGGGTCTCCAAAAGCGTTTTGAGAAACATGGAGCATATGAGATGTTCGAGGAGCTGAAAATGGTTTTCCAAGCTCATGCCCGGGTCGAGAGATATGAAGTCTCCGACAAGTTCTTCAGCTGTAAAATGGAGGAGAATAGTTCTGTTAGTGAGCACATACTCAGAATGTCTGGGTTGCACAACCGCTTGTCTCAGCTGGGAGTTAATCTCCCGGATGATGCGGTCATTGACAGAATCCTTCAGTCGCTTCCACCAAGCTACAAGAGCTTTGTGATGAACTTCAATATGCAGGGGATGGAAAAGACCATTCCTGAGGTATATTCAATGCTGAAATCAGCAGAGGTGGAGATCAGAAAAGAACATCAAGTGTTGATGGTGAATAAAACCACTAAGTTCAAGAAGGGCAAGGGCAAGAAGAACTTCAAGAAGGACGGCAAGGGAGTTGCCGCGCCCGGTAAGCCAGTTACTGGGAAGAAGTCGAAGAATGGACCCAAGCCTGAGACTGAGTGCTTTTATTGCAAGGGAAGTGGTCACTGGAAGCGGAACTGCCCCAAATACTTAGCGGACAAGAAGGCCGGCAACACCAAAGGTATATGTGATATACATGTAATTGATGTGTACCTTACCAGTACTCGTAGTAGCTCCTGGGTATTTGATACCGGTGCGGTTGCTCATATTTGTAACTCAAAACAGGAACTACGGAATAAACGGAGACTGGCAAAGGACGAGGTGACGATGCGCGTCGGGAATGGTTCCAAGGTCGATGTGATTGCCGTCGGCATGCTACCTCTGCATCTACCTACGGGATTAGTTTTAAACCTCAATAATTGTTATTTAGTGCCAGCTTTGAGCATGAACATTGTATCTGGATCTCGTTCAATTCGAGATGGCTACTCATTTAAATCCGAGAATAATGGTTGTTCTATTTATATGAGAGATATGTTTTATGGTCATGCCCCGCTGGTTAATGGTTTATTCTTGATGAATCTCGAACGTGATGTTACACATATTCATAGTGTGAATACCAAAAGATGTAAAGTTGATAACGATAGTCCCACATACTTGTGGCACTGCCGCCTTGGTCACATTGGTGTCAAGCGCATGAAGAAGCTCCATGCAGATGGACTTTTGGAGTCTCTTGATTACGAATCATTTGACACGTGCGAACCATGCCTCATGGGTAAGATGACCAAGACTCCGTTCTCCGGAACAATGGAGCGAGCAACCAACTTATTGGAAATCATACATACCGATGTGTGCGGTCCAATGAGTGTTGAGGCTCGCGGAGGATATCGTTATGTTCTCACTCTCACTGATGATTTAAGTAGATATGGGTATGTCTACCTAATGAAACACAAGTCTGAAACCTTTGAAAAGTTCAAGGAATTTCAGAGTGAAGTCGAGAATCAACGTGATAGGAAAATAAAATTCTTACGATCAGATCGTGGTGGAGAATATTTAAGTCACGAATTTGGTACACACTTAAGGAAATGTGGAATAGTTTCACAACTCACGCCGCCTGGAACACCTCAGAGAAATGGTGTGTCCGAACGTCGTAATCGCACTCTATTGGATATGGTGCGATCTATGATGTCTCTTACCGATTTACCGCTCTCATTTTGGGGCTATGCTTTAGAGACTGCCGCATTCACTTTAAATAGGGCTCTGTCGAAATCCGTTGAGACGACACCGTATGAATTATGGTTTGGGAAGAAACCTAAGCTGTCGTTTCTAAAAGTTTGGGGATGCGATGCTTATGTCAAGAAACTTCAACCTGAAAAGCTCGAACCCAAGTCGGAGAAATGCGTCTTCATAGGATACCCTAAGGAAACCATTGGGTATACCTTCTACCTCAGATCCGAAGGCAAGATCTTCGTTGCCAAGAACGGGTCCTTTCTGGAGAAGGAGTTTCTCTCGAAAGAATTGAGTGGGAGAAAAGTGGAACTTGATGAGGTGATAGTCACCCCTTCCGTGCCGGAAAGTAGCGCAGCGCGGGAAAATGTTCCTGTGGTGCCTGCACCGACTGGGGAGGAAGTTAATGATGATGATCATGAAGCTTCGGATCAAGTTACTACTGAACTTCGTAGGTCCACAAGGACACGTTCCGCACCAGAGTGGTACGGCAACCCTGTCCTGGAAATCATGTTGTTAGACAACGGTGAACCTTCGAACTATGAAGAAGCGATGGCGGGCCCGGATTCCGACAAATGGCTGGAAGCCATGAAATCCGAGATAGGATCCATGTATGAAAACGAAGTATGGACTTTGACCGACTTGCCCGATGATCGGCGAGCCATAGAAAACAAATGGATCTTTAAGAAGAAGACAGACGCGGATGGTAATGTGACCATCTATAAGGCTCGACTTGTTGCTAAGGGTTATCGACAAGTTCAAGGGGTTCACTACGATGAGACTTTCTCACCCGTAGCAAAGCTGAAGTCCGTCCGAATCATGTTAGCAATTGCCGCATACTATGGTTATGAGATATGGCAGATGGACGTCAAAACGGCATTCCTTAATGGCTTCCTTAAGGAAGAGTTGTATATGATGCAGCCGGAAGGTTTTGTCGATCCTAAGAATGCTAACAAAGCATGCAAGCTCCAGCGCTCAATCTATGGGCTGGTGCAAGCATCTCGGAGTTGGAACATTCGCTTTGATGAGATGATCAAAGCGTTTGGGTTTACACAGACTTATGGAGAAGCCTGTGTTTACAAGAAAGTGAGTGGGAGCTCTGTAGCATTTCTCTTATTATATGTGGATGACATATTATTGATGGGAAATGATATAGAATTCTTGGAAATTATAAAGGCCTCTTTGAATACGTGTTTTTCAATGAAGGACCTTGGAGAAGCTGCTTATATATTAGGCATCAAGATCTATAGAGATAGATCAAGACGCCTCATTGGTCTTTCACAGAGTACATACCTTGACAAGATATTGAAGAAGTTCAATATGGATCAGTCCAAGAAGGGGTTCTTGCCTGTATTGCAAGGTGTGCAACTGAGCACGGCTCAATGCCCGACCACGGCAGAAGATAGAGAAAAGATGAGTGTCATCCCCTATGCCTCGGCCATAGGGTCTATTATGTATGCCATGCTGTGTACCAGACCTGATGTAAACCTTGCCGTAAGTTTGGTAGGAAGGTACCAAAGTAATCCCGGCATGGAACACTGGACAGCGGTCAAGAATATCCTGAAGTACCTGAAGAGGACTAAGGATATGTTTCTCGTTTATGGAGGTGACGAAGAGCTCGTCGTAAAGGGTTACGTCGACGCTAGCTTCGACACAGATCTGGATGACTCGAAGTCACAAACCGGATACGTGTATATTTTGAATGGAGGAGCAGTAAGCTGGTGCAGTTGCAAGCAAAGCGTCGTGGCGGGATCTACATGTGAAGCGGAGTACATGGCGGCCTCGGAGGCAGCACAGGAAGCAGTCTGGATGAAGGAGTTCATTACCGACCTAGGGTGATTCCCAATGCGTCAGGCCCGATGACTCTCTTCTGTGACAACACTGGAGCTATTACCCTTGCAAAGGAGCCCAGGTTTCACAGGAAGACCAGGCATATCAAGCGTCGCTTCAACTCCATTCATGAAAGTGTTCAAAATGGAGACATAGATATTTGTAAAGTACATACGGACCTGAATGTAGCGGATCTGTTGACTAAACCTCTCCCTAGGGCAAAACATGATCAACACCAGGACGCAATGGGTGTTTGATTCATCACAATGTAACTAGATTATTGACTCTAGTGCAAGTGGGAGACTGTTGGAAATATGCCCTAGAGGCAATAATAAATGGTTATTATTATATTTCTTTGTTCATGATAATAGTCTATTCTTCATGCTATAATTGTGTTATCCGGAAATCGTAATACATGTGTGAATACATAGACCACAACGTGTCCCTGGTAAGCCTCTAGTTGACTAGCTCGTTGATCAACAGATAGTCATGGTTTCCTGACTATGGACATTGGATGTCGTTCATAACGGGATCACATCATTAGGAGAATGATGTGATGGACAAGACCCAATCCTAAGCATATCATAAAAGATCGTGTAGTTTCGTTTGCTAGAGCTTTTCCAATGTCAAGTATCTTTTCCGTAGACCATGAGATCGTGCAACTCCCGGATACCGTAGGAGTGCTTTGGGTGTGCCAAACGTCACAACATAACTAGGTGACTATAAAGGTGTACTACGGGTATCTCCGAAAGTGTCTGTTGGGTTGGCACGGATCGAGACTGGGATTTGTCACTCCGTGTGACGGAGAGGTATCTCTGGGCCCACTCGGTAATGCATCATCATAATGAGCTCAATGTGACTAAGGCGTTAGTCACGGGATCATGCATTGCGGTACGAGTAAAGAGACTTGCCGGTAACGAGATTGAACAAGGTATTGGGATACCGACGATCGAATCTCGGGCAAGTAACATACCGATTGACAAAGGGAATTGTATACGGGATTGATTGAATCCTCGACATCGTGGTTCATCCGATGAGATCATCATGGAACATGTGGGAGCCAACATGGGTATCCAGATCCCGCTGTTGGTTATTGACCGGAGAGGCGTCTCGGTCATGTCTGCATGTCTCCCGAACCCGTAGGGTCTACACACTTAAGGTTCGGTGACGCTAGGGTTGTAGAGATATGAGTATGCGGAAACCCGAAAGTTGTTCGGAGTCCCGGATGAGATCCCTGACGTCACGAGGAGTTCCAGAATGGTCCGGAGGTGAAGAATTATATATAGGAAGTCCAGTTTCGGCCACCGGGAAAGTTTCGGGGGTTATCGGTATTGTACCGGGACCACCGGAAGGGTCCCGGGGGTCCACCGGGTGGGGCCACCTGTCCCGGAGGGCCCCATGGGCTGAAGTGGGAAGGGAACCAGCCCATAGTGGGCTGGGGCGCCCCCCATGGGCCTCCCCCCTGCGCCTAGGGTTGGAAACCCTAGGGTGGGGGGCGCCCCACTTGCCTTGGGGGGCAAGTCTTCCCCCCTGGCCGCCGCCCCCCTCCATATGGGATCCTGGCTGGCGCCCACCCCTCCCAGGGGGCCTATATAAAGGGGGGGAGGGAGGGCAGTAACATTACAGCCTTGGGCGCCTCCCTCCTCCCCTGCTACACCTCTCCCTCTCGCAGAAGCTCGGCGAAGCCCTGCCGAGACCCGCGACATCCACCATCACGCCGTCGTGCTGCTGGATCTCCATCAACCTCTCCTTCCCCTTGCTGGATCAAGAAGGAGGAGACGTCGCTGCACCGTATGTGTGTTGAACGCGGAGGTGCCGTCCGTTCGGCACTCGGTCATCGGTGATTTGAATCACGGCGAGTGCGACTCCGTCTTCCACGTTCATTGGAACGCTTCCGCTCGCGATCTACAAGGGTATGTAGATGCACTCCCTTCCCCTCGTTGCTAGTATACTCCATAGATGGATCTTGTTGAGCGTAGGAAAATTTTAAAACTACGATTCCCAACAGTAGTTGGTTAAATTTTTTTGTGTGTCTTCGGCCTCCCCATAGATTCTTGTCAAGCTCCGCCACTGGTACCAACTGCTTTCGGCAGTCACGGTTGGCCCTGCTGTCGTCTCCATCACCGTCGGTGACAACAACACAGACTTGAGCGATTACGAGGGCGGCTTCTATGGCAAGGACAAGCAGTGCGGAAGTCGGAACGATCACGAGCTCTTACTTGTCAGTTACGACTTCAACTCCTACATTCTCAAGAACTCTTATGGAGATGACTGGGGCGACGAGGGTTACCTGATCCTGCTGCGCCCCGATACGCGCTGCGGCATGCTCAAGCAGGGCGGCTCTTACCCCAACATTGGCATCTGAGCTACTGATCGCGCCGGGCGTCGAGGTGCACTCGATCTCTAGTCTCCGGATATATAGATGCTCGATCGCTTACTATACTGTCTAGTAGTAGTGAGATTTCGTCAGCGCCAGCGGTTACTAACAAGAGAGTGGTTTTCCAGCTCTCGGGTGCCTAGGCACCCTCTATGAACAGTAAAATAAAAAATAGAAAAGAATCTAAAAATTCTAAAACTTTGCAACATCAAAGATGATCAAACTTTGTAAGTGCTTGCAGGTTTTCATGCCAAAAAAACTATTTGAGGAGCTCTACACACGAAAAAGATTTCGGTGCTTGAAGTTTCGAGTACTTTTAGCACTAAAATCTGAAACTCGTTTGTACACCTTTCTCTAGATGACATTTTGGCATGAAAACTTGCAGGAACCTATAAAGTTTGGCCATCTTTGATGTTGCAAAGTTTCAGATTTTTTTTTTAAAATTCTATTGTTTTGAATGTACTGTTCATAGAAGGTGCCTAGACACCCGGGAGCTGTTACACCTTTCTGTTACCGACAAACATGTACACGCCTAATAATCAATAATAAAATCTGCATGTACTGTACGGCGTGTGATGGATCGTTAATATGCTGGCTGGTCTGACATGTTATTGCTCATCGCCACTGCATTCTGAGTGCTGCGTGCGTACGGTGTACACAGAGAGACAGGAATGGCAAGACCTGTGTTAAGAAAGAAATAGTCACACAAGTTCAAGTACTACACTACTTGGCTCAGCAGTCTAGAAAATGATATCTATTACTCCATTCGTTCCTAAATATAGGTCTTTCTAGAGATTTTAACAAATGATTATATACGAAGCAAAATGAGTAAATCTATACTTTAAAATATGTCTATATACATCCGTATGTGATTGTCCATTTGAAATCACTAAAAAGACATATTTAAGAACAGAGGGAGTAGTTCGTAGTCGCTGCTGATCGCCCAGGACGTACATTTTGCACTCACTAGGGAGTTTACAACCAATAGCACTCACTAGGGTGTTCAGTTTCAGGGTATTAAGCTAGCCTGCAGCCTTCTTCATATCTGTTTCTGAGGCCTATCCGACAACACGCCGCACCATCTGTTTTCTGAAACCGGTCAGCCAGAGATGCTGAGATGTAGGCAGCCAATCTCTGACGTTGTCGTCTTGTGCCTTCTTCCCTCCATTTGTTGCGCTCCCCCCATCAGAGCCATAATAATCACTCTAAGTTGTTCCTCCTTTAGTTTGAGGATCATTTCTGAACCGGCTTCCATAAGTTTGCAGCGAATTCCTTCCAGATTTAACTCTCTCCACACCAGATTTAACTATCTCCACACTAGTCGGAAAATTCGATTCTGAGCCCGGGCTTAGATGGTCCCGATATCTCTCCCGTTCGCTTGCATGTGGATCAGTGCGATTCAGCGTATTCAACGCAGTATTCGGGCTGGAGCGATCCAGAAAATTGAGGAAAAGCTGACGCATTTAATGTAACTACAGGCGTTAAGTTGTCCACGGGCCAGGAAAATCGGCGCGGCCATACATTTTCCTGTGCCAGGCTGAGCCGTCCCGACTGCAGGACATCTTAACGGCCACACCATACGGCCCGTCCCCATCATCTTTCGCTCGGTGATTTCTCAGAAGGAAAAATGAACTTTCACTCGGCTCGTCCCCCACACCGAAACCTACGCAAGCTACAAGCTTATCCTCAAAAAAGAACCTACGCAAGCTTATCCAGTTTTTAGATATTGCCCGAGTTTGACAAAAAACAAAAGCACGCCGATAATCACCTTGCACACAGCTTTGCCTGCTTGCTCCGGCAGATACGTGGGGCTCCACGAGGTCGCCGACGCCCACACCATGAACGCGGAAGGGACCTTCAACAACCACTGGTGTTCACAAAACCTGTATGCGCAACAACAGATTTGACAAAACTTGTACCACTCGAACGCACCTGCACCTCCGGCCTTGCATCCTTCTCGGCGCCGGTAGCACTCACACTCGTCTCACTTGCAGCTTCCTCTGTCTTGGACGGTACCATTTCAAGAATTATACTTTACTCGGTTTGAAATGCCTACCTCTGCCTACCAAAGCATCACCATGCCATTCAGTCTTATAGTGCCTGACCGATGGCAATGCCTGCACTTTTCCTGATGAATTTACATAACCTGCAATTCAAAATTTGAACCATACGGCGGAGTGAATTGTAAAAAACATCGACACTTCAGGCAAGGTTTACAGGAACCACACATTTACGGAATTGTGCCAAAAAGCACTAATTTTTTTCATAATTTTTTGCAAAAAACACTAGTTGCTTGTTTAGACCATTTTAAGTACGTTTATGACATGGGGGTCCCGCTTTTGCTGAGGTGGCGTAACTGTTCAACGTTGGACGTCGTTAGTGATATTTTTTTACCAAAAACTCCCGCACTTCTTCTAAAAAAACACCCATGGTCCGCCGGCCGCCGGCGTCTCCATGCCCTCCAGATGCTGCCCCTCTCTCCCAGGCCTCCCTCCTCCGTGCCCGCGCCACCACGGGGGTGCTCGTGGCGCTCTGCGTCACCGGGGCCTACTTCCTCACGTCGACCTCGTCCGCGTCCATCGCCGGACCGGACGACGGGGGAGAAGGCGCCGCCGTCGCCGCCGCGCGAGCCCGAGGCCGAGGACGGCACGCTGGGCAAGGAGGATGCTGTCTCCGAGGAGGATGGCGGCGCCGAGCAGGAGCACGGCAGCCCCGTCACCGCGGCGGCCGTGGACGACCCGCATGCCAAGCCCGGTCTGGACGAGCGTGTCTCCGGCGGCGAGGACTCCAAGAGCGACGCGGCGGCGGTGGACGAGGACCAGAGCAGAAGTCGCATCTGTAGATGCCTCGCGCCACGGTGGAGGAGAGGAACCTGGACGGCGGCATCGAGGAGGAGAGCATCGCGCGGCAGCTGCTTGTCGGTCCTCTGCGCCTCGCGGCGGAGGATGCCCGCACTACTAGATATTTCATTGTAACAGAGGGTCCAATCACCGTCGGATATTTTTGATCACCATCAACTATTACTAAAACCGACGGTACACCGTCGGCCATCTCCCGTCGGCCTTGCTCGTCGGCCATTACAGTAATGGTCGACGGTACAATCGGGTAATATTATCACCTACGGTAGTAAGCCGACGGTGAGCCGTCGGGCATGTTATTGTGACATGCTGGCTCATTTTAGCCCGACGACATTTATAGCCGACGGTTCCTCGTCGGGCATTTACTCTCCGACGGTTATTGCTTCCCGTCGGTTTTCAAAATAGTCGACGGTACATTTGTCCCGCTGGACTTAGTTATGACCATGAGGAGAACCAAACCGTCAGCTCGTTAGATGGTTGACAATGTATACGGCCTTTCAGGAAACCTGTTAGCCGAGGGTGAGCGAACACCGCCAGGAAACCTGTTAGTCAAGGGTGAGCAAACACCGTCAATTTATAAATTTACCAACAGTCTAAAGTCCCCATCGGCGTTCTGTATAACCGAGACATATTTTCCACCATAGGTCATTACTCACCCCTCATATATTTCTTTCACCAATGGGTGTTTCATTCCATAGCAATAATTCAGAATATTGGCATTCCAACAAATGCATCTCATACACAAGCACAAGGTATTGAGTTGCATCCAAATTGCATTAACCATAATTATCAAATGTCGAATGCAGAACAAAATAGTAACTGAGATTGGCCACATTGTGCATAAGATAAATTGTCAACTAAGACAAATTTGTCCATAAGATAATAAAGTGTTTCAAATATCTAACATAACTACATTTTGGCATGACTTGAATATCATTAGACTTTTATAGCCAATCATCATCATCGCCATCGCCATCGCCACCGCCATAGCCATAGTCATCCTCATCTCCATAGTCATCATATTCCCCATGGCCATAGTGATCATAGTGCTCATCACCATACAGATCACCCTCACCATAGTTATCATATCCCCCATTGCCATAGTAGTCATCCTCATCATCATTTCCATGACTCGTACTGCCTCCAGTCCTGCTTCCCATTCCCTAAGTAATGACAAGACTAGTTGTCAGTATAATGTAGCTGAAATTTAAGTGACCTACAGGGATCAAACTTAATTGTTCTAATTGACAGGTTATCTGCTAGCTGCTATATAACAGTATGATTATCTAGCATTATGATGCTTATTCACCTTTCGATCCTTCACATGAAATTTTCAGAGGAAACATGAATCAGCAGGAATACATATTCCATACAAATTTTCCAATTACTGTGCATATCTATTTGCGACCCCACTATCAATGGTGTTTACATTTCGCAGTCACATGACAAAGCCGAACGAGTGAACTAACAGACCACTATTGGCTAGTTTGGGCATATAGTAAACTAATTAAGAATGGCATGTACAAAAAGCATAAACTAGCAGCATGTGCCCCAAGGTGAAATAATATTTGCATGTATATGTATTATAATTGAAATGCATATGTACAGAGGCTTTACCGAACATGGTTCAACAATGCTTAGATAAAGGAAGAGTATCCGTAAGAAAAATATTCTGGATGGTTAGCCTAAATTCTTTCATGTCTAATAATTCGTTCCCTCGACCTGAATAAATTATACATGAAGTACAAATAAATTATTGTTCATACTATCATATTTTTCCTATTAATGATTTTTGAATTAATATGGTTCAGTTTATCTAGTTTTGCACATAAGAAATGATAGCAAATTTAGATATGCAAGCAAACAAGGCATATGTACAGAGAAACAAGCAAACAAGGCATCTGTACAGAGAAACAAGCATCACAACTGTAGGCTATCAAGTGTGGTCTTCACTGCATGTTTTCTCATAGATGTGCAGATAAACTTGTTCTATCAACCATCAAGTATTTACATGCAGCATCAGTCATTTCTCTTGGGTGATATAATCGTTTAGAGGAATGCGCCAATGTAGTTAACCATGCATTTCTTTTCTAAATCTGTAATTAAAATATATGAAGGATCTGCATCTGTTGCTACTTTCCATGACCAAAAATCCTGCACCTGACTTGCACACACAAGTTCTTTCTTGATGTGCTAATACATATGCAAAGACAAACACATAAATGGTGGAACAAGGAGAGGTCATCCCCAGACTTGCGAGCACGACGACAATGAACTAACCTTTTCGGTTTGGTGTTGAGGCACATCACCTCGTCCCCTTTGAAATCCACCTTCAGAATATGATGGAGACTATCTAACATACACAAAAGAAACATTACTTAATGGTTCAATTGCTGAAAGCCTACCATTGAGATGGGTATAACTTACCAAGTCATCTGCTGCTGATTGCATTATGCCATCAAAGTCGACTCCCCCTTTCTCAGCCAAAGACTACAAACATCAGCATGTCAGCACAAACCTATTCACTCAAACTCCAATTTACAAGAGAAGACAAGATTACCTGAACAACAAGCTCAATGCCTCGAAGACGCTTGATCTCCTGCTTCAAATGTTTGTTTTCTCTTTCTAGACACTCCTCCTTAGCAGACTGCACCGGCTGTGAGGCCATCGCCCTTTTAGACTTAAACTTCGCCTTCTCTGCTTTGCTAAACAACTCATTAGCAATTCCCAGCCTGCCATGTGGCATTCTGCCTGCTGCTTCATAGATGATCTGTCCATCTAAATCCGGGTGCTCCTCTTCCCAATTTTCTCCGTGGGCATTTTTCATTGCCTTATCAAAATCCTCCTTTTCAAATTAAAAATTAATGGTAAACTGCTGTGTTATGCACATAGTTCTCATGATGATTATAATGAACTAAGTTGCAATATTTTACTGACCCAATGATCAGCAGTTCTTTGACTGCATATCTGCTCTTCATCAGTCCCTCGATGCAATTTGTGCGTGTGAAGCCAAGCACCAGAAATTCTAGGGTCTTTCCCGGTTTTGAGTTTCTGCATTTCAAGAGCGTGACACATCATCCAATGTAAATGAAACTTCCTTATTAAATAGTAAGCAGAAAGATGTTTGATGAAAATAGTACCAGAAATTGACGCGTGGCGACAACATTTCTAGCACCACTGCAATGGAAGATAGTGTTCCCATTAGCAAGTCTGTTCCTCTTGTTGGTTAAGGATAACCCTCTAAATCCAGTACTACTCCAGTGCTCACATAGTAGACGCCAACCAACGTCTGTACCAAAGTCAACTCTCTTTGCAGAAATTAAAGCTTCCTTAGTTGGCCAGCGGTTACCATCCTCATCCTCTTCTGTTAGTTCTGTAGGCAATTGTCCCTTCTTCTTTAATCTTTTGATGGCTGCCGCCTTTTCCTCATGTAGCATCTGCTTCACTTTCCTAGTTAAGTTCTCCTCCAAAACACCATCTGCCTTCTCTTGCTCCGATGGGTCGCACTTGAAACGCCACTGCCATAAACCATCCCAAAATATGTTTTGTTAGTTACTAGTGCATTTGTGGAAGTGAGCATATGCACAATCATCAAAGCTTCCAACACTTCATAGATAAACCAAGTAGTTTTGTCATGGTTGTGGACAAAATAAAGAATTTTAACTACCACCCATCCACCAGTTTTAGACTTCTTATGTCTGAATATAATATGTTCACCTCTGTTTCAAAATTCTAAGTACTAGAAAAACTGATTCGAAATTCTCAAAGAATTTATATATATATATGTGTGTGTGTGTGTGTGTGTGTGTGTGTGTGTGCGTGCGTGCGTGCATATACTTACCCAAAATTCTTCCACTATTTTGGAAGCTGCTGTTCTTACTTCTGGACCAGGGGACCACTTGTAGTCCTCCCAACACAATACCGGTTTTTGATCTTTTTTGGACCAATTGGCGGTGGATACATCTGGCGCACTAAGGCACCTAGCACCGTTGATGGATCACGAGCGCTGTATGGGTGCCTTTCCCATGCCCTGTTATAAATAAAGATCAAATGTAGTTAGCACATGAACATTGCTCCAACAAGTAAAGCAATTGGAATATTTAATACTTACATGCCAACGGGAACTATAAGCGGTCGGTCAATTTCCTCTAGTCTGAGACCGGCTGAAGTCCTAGTTCTTGGTGTTCTAGGATTTTTAGCCTGTGCAGTTGACTGAGTTGATCCATTGTTTCCTACAGAGGCACTAGAAGAAGACCTGTTCGACCTAGCCATTGAGACACGCCTATGATGCAAGCGGGTCATCCTATTTACACAGTGACAAATACATTCTTATTAGCTACAGAAAAATTAATTGGTAGATGATTACCAAAGGCATGACAGTAGAAGAAGAAAACAACAGAAAACATTATGTAACAACTAAACTAGAAATACTATCAACCATAATATATTGTTCAATAGTTGTGTCACTAAATCTCTATGTAATATGTATTACTACCAATAGTAAACATACTATATTATTCACTAGTTGTGCCACTATATATTTATTGGTACCAAGACAGAAAATGAAGTGCAAAAGCTATAAATGTTCAGTAATCATCATCGTCATATTCAGAGTCATGCTCTATTGCATCATCCTCATCTTCGGTCTCATATGTCTCTTCTTGTCCTTCCTCTTCAGTTAAATCTTCTTCTTCCTCATCAGTACTCTCGTCCAATTCATCTTCTGAAGATTCTTCTCCCTCATAATTATTGCCTTGATTTTCTATTACATAAATTTCAGAGGGATCAAGCTCCACATCATCTGACTCCTTTCTTGGCTCAGTAGATTCATCAACAAATTTGCCACCATCTACAGAAAAACTACCCAGCTGACCACCTTCCTGGAAATATTCATCTGTAGTAGATGGGTCATTTGCGTAATCACCAAAGTTACTCAAGCTGGTACTTGGTTGAATAGTGTAAACAACCCTCCAATCACGAAGATCTCTCCTGGAGGATGCGTAATGCAAGTAATAAGCTTGTGTAGCTTGGTGAGCCATGGCAAATGGTTCAAAATTACTTAGCCTTGAAGACCACTTTATCTCCACCAAACCTAATTTTGCATTTGGCTTCACACCCTTGATGGGGTCAAACCAATGGCATTTGAAGAGTACCATCTCAATTTTTCTACCAGCTGTGAAGGATACTTTGATAATTTCCTCAATGACACCATAGTACTCAAGTTGTTCAGTCTCTGAGATGAAGGATGACAAACAAACCCCTGTGTTCACCGTTTTCAACCTTCTACTTTTTTCTCAGATATCTCTGATCTAAAGCGAAAGCCATTCACATCATAGGAGCTATAGGAATAGGCTCTAGAGCTGCATCCATTAGCTAAATTCCACAAGTCCTCATCAGAATTAGGATCTTCTTTGCACTACAATGAAATGAAAAGAAAAACTCGGATTATGAAACATAGTAGTAGTTGAATGGAGAGGATATAATGCTAATTAAGATGTGCTTACAGCAATCTCGAACCATTCCACAAATTCGGATGCCATCATTTCATCAAGGCCCTCTGATGTCAAGTTTGGATGACTTGCATATTTTTCATCTTCAAATGTTCTGCAAATCCGCGTATGATTATAAACATCTTGCACACTTCAATTCTAAAATTACAAATTATTCATCACTTACTCACGAAATCTATCAACAGCAGAGCAGTTAGTCAAAATGTACAGCCTTGCTGCATTCAACTCATCACGCGATAGTTCTCGGGCAATAGGCCTCCCATGTAGGTTTCCTACATGCTGAAACACATCTAAGGTGCAGCCATCATTCTGCATGCGTGTTCCTCCATTATTATATCGAGGATTCTTCTTCCATATAGTGCGAACGTGATCACTAAAGTAAAGAGAAACACAATTCGTGATCTCCTGCACAATACAAGCTTCAACGATTGAACCCTCCACTCTTGCCTTGTTTCTCACTTTTAAACGAAGATAGTGCATTGCCCTATAACAAAATATTAGAAGTTTCAGCAATAAAGGAAATAAATATATCAAAACACAATGTACAGATCAATGTTATATAGTCTAACATACCTCTCAAAAACATACATCCAACGATATGCCACAGGGCCGCCAACCCTTGCCTCATATGGAAGATGCACTATCAGGTGTTGCATTACATTGAAGAAGCCTGGTGGGAACATTTTCTCAAGCTTGCATAATAGAACAGGAACCTCCTCCTCAAGTTCACGCATCCGTTTTGGAGCAATTTCTTTGGCACACAATTGCCGATAAAAAAAACTTAACTCTGCTATGACCTTCCATTCAGGTTCTGGGATGAAGCCTCGTAGGGCAACTGGCAGGAGGCGCTCCATGATGATGTGGTGGTCATGGCTTTTTAGCCCAATGAATTTGTTTTTACTCAAGTTGACAGTTTTACTCAAATTAGCAGCAAACCCATCAGAAAACTTCACTTCTTTAAACCACTTAAGGATGGTCATTCTATCTTCCTTGCTGACACAATATTTCGCTCTAGGTTTCTTCGACACACCCCTTGAATTCTTGTTCAGGTGTAGCTTTGGTCGATCACAATACAAAGCAACATCAAGGCGTGCTTTGTTGTTATCCTTAGTTTTCTCAGGAATATCAAGGCATGTGTTTAGTAAAGCCTCAGATACATTTTTCTCATTGTGCATTACATCAATGTTATGGCGAAGCAGCAACTTCCGAAAATACTCTCGCTGCCACAAACCACTTATAGCTATCCAATTGTGCTCCTTCCCAAACCCCTCAAATTTACTCTTGCCAGTTTCATCATGGACAAGACTTTGGAGTTCTTCATACACCTCTTCTCCGGACAAGGGCTTTGGTGGAGGATCTAAAACTGTTTTTTTCTTGCGAAAACATTTCACACTCCTACGAAATGCATGGTTAGTGGGAAGGAATCTCCTATGGCAGTCAAACCAGCATCGCTTTCTTCCATTCTTCAATGAGAATGTCTTTATGTCAGATCCACATATAGGGCAAGCAAGCTTTCCATGAGTGCTCCAGCATGCTACTAATCCATAAGCTGGAAAGTCATGAATAGTCCAAAGCAAAGCTGCCTTCAAGGTGAAATTTTGCTTTCGATAACTATCATAAGTTTCTACACCATTTCTCCACAAATCATCAAGTTCGTCAACTAGAGGCTGCATAAAAACGTTTAGGTTCTTTCCTGGATGATCTGGACCGGGAATAACTAGTGCAAGGATCAGGTTACTCTGCTTCATGCACATTTCTGGTGGAAGATTATAAGGTACAACAAATACTGGCCAACATGAGTAGGAGGCTGCTTTAATTCCAAAAGGTGTGAAGCCGTCAGTCGCTAGACATAGCCTTATATTCCTTACTTCCTCAGCAAATTTTTTAAATTCCTTATTAAATTCCTTCCAAGCTTCACCATGAGAAGGGTGAACCATTACTTCATCACTGTTATGAGGCCTTGCGTGATAGTCCATGTGCTTGGCAGTGCTTTGTGACATGTACAACCGTTGTAGCCTAGGAGTAATTGGGAGATAGCGCAGAACTTTTCTTGGTATCTTCGTAGATTTATTTCCTGCGGTTGTTTCCTCATATCTAGGTTCTTTGCAGATAGTGCATTTTTCTTTATTTTCATTCTCCTTATAATAAATCATACAATTATTGGGGCATGCATGAATTTTGACGTAAGGCATTGCTAGACTATGCACAAGCTTCTTGGACCTATGGAAGTTTGCTGGGAGATCTTTTGCAGCATCGTCCCCAACAATGTCATGTATAAGAGTCATCATCTCATTGTAACAAGCTTCTGACAGATTATGTTGTGTTTTAATAGTCATTAGCCTTCCTACAATGGATAGACGTGATTGTGTGGTCTTCTCATGCAAACGTTTGTCGGCTTCCATCAACATTTCATAGAATTTTTTGGCAGATTTTGTTGGCTCATCACCTTTAGAAACTCCTTCAGCAACAATTGCATCAACTAGCATGTCATTCATTCTATCTCCATCCCCCACGTTATCATGCTCTACATTTTCAGGTGCATCAGACTCCCCGTGGCTAGTCCATCTCTCATATCCTAACATGAACCCATTGCTGCACAAGTGTGTGGTCATGACATCCCTTGTCCACTTATGACCGCAAAAGCACTTGCTGCAAGGACAATGGGATTTCCCATCTACAGCAGCATCGGGCAATGAGAATGCATGATCTAGGAAATTATCTACTCCATGTTGCCAAGCATCACTGATCAACTTCCCTCGTCTCTCTTTGTACATCCAACTACGGTCGACATCTACATTGCTACAAAAATGTAGAATGGAAGTAGGAGGTATAGTATAAGCATTGGATTTAATCATGAACATAAAGTGTGATATATATTAATTATATAGTAACAATGAGAAAATCAATCAAACAATTCTATATTTTGCCTACATTGGCCATAACTAACAAGATGGTCATTAGGAGCTCTATCCAAACAAGCTAACTAATGTGCAAGTTTATTAATACCTATTTCAACTTTCTGAACCAGAAACTAAGGGAACTGTTCAGGTTATTCATGGCCATCAGAAGCACATACTCGTTGGACATAAGTTGCTACTGTAGTAAACACATAAAACATAACCTTTTTCTGAGCATACCAGCTGAATCCTAGATTTAAGGTTCTACAAATATTCTCTCCGTTTCTTACATAATTAGTTCCCGGCTAACATGGTTTAGAAAGAAAAGAAAGAAAACAAGATCAACTCGTGCAACAAGAAAACTTGCCAAACTAAAATTATGAACCGCCAACAAACCAATACTGATGGATCGTGCAGAAAAGAAATTGCAATGTACAAATAATGGACAATCAGCACAATCACGCAAGACAGAAAAGAAGAAAAGTACTCAAGGGGGTGTGACAGAGACGAGGAGAGAGGGGAATGGGGAGGGAGAAGAGAATGATACTGTGGCGCCCCACTATGATCGCTGCGTGCCGATTGATCGGCCATCACAGAGGAAGCAGAGGAACTCCTGACCACCCGTCGGAGTGGAAGCAGAGGGACGCCGGGCACCCCTCAAGCTAGATTGGTTTGGAGAATGAGGACGTGTTTGTTTTCAAAGAGGACCAGGAGACTATGGCGGTTACTTTAGGACCTGATTTGGTGCGTGGTGCGCCGGCGCGCGAGAATTTTTTGGTGGCCGCGCCAAGAAATCAGCGCCAGATCGCCAAATAATTTGGTAACAGGAGTCCACGGCTGCGAGGTGGGCACTAACCACTACGCGAGAAACGTGAAAAAAAAGATAACCACGAGGCCTCCTCAACGGATTGAACGGACTCAATTATATTATCCCATGAAAACCACGGTACATATCAGGGTTCGAGTAGCAGTAAAACATGAGCATATCTCATTATCTCTACATCACATAATCGTGTCAATGTTGCGACAAATTGTCTCTGGTGTACGTGCTGATTAACTAATTAACCAAACAACTCAGTCTCCACACTCAATTGTCTCCACACTCAATTGTGTCAAAATTTCCTCAATTTCAGTTTCAAAAAAAAATCCCAAATTGCCTACTGTAGTGTACTGACCTGGAGAGATTGGGCGTGGTTAGCTCGTGGCCCGCCCAGACGGTGTCGAAGAAGTCGCCGTGCTTGCAGGAGGCAGGGTCGGACTGGTAGCTCTGGGGCCGCCAGCCCTCGTTCGTCTTCTCCGACAGTGCGGGCTCTCCCCACCCAACCCCCGCTTCCCCATCCAGCTCATGGCGACACGGGAACCTGCTGCTGCTTGCCGCTTGACTTTGGGGTCAAATCTGAGACGAGAGTGGAGGACGGTGGCAAGTCAGGTGACACATCTAGGCGGCGACCGGCGTTGAGAGAGAGGTGAATGTGAGCCGCAGGACTGAGGGGATATAAGCGGCGGGGCTGGTCAACGGCGCTTTCAGAAGGTCTAGTATAGATAACATCTGAGGAGGTATATGTCACAACTTGTCTGATGTCCACCTGGTATAGCACGCTAGGCTAGCTTGTTTGGTCTTGGGTTCGAACCATGCGGTGCACTTAATTTTTGCACACGCGTTATTAATTAATTATTAGTACGTATGAAATCATATAGGAGTACAATAACTTTTAACTTTTATTTTTTGGGCCATTTGTTTTTTTAAATCCTATTTTTATTCATAGATTTCTCACAGTTCGTTTGGCACATACACGATTCCTTTTTTTTACATGGCACATACACGATTCTTGGTATGATCATAATACGTTTTTTTTTGCGAAAAATGGTCATAATACCTTGGATGATCCATTGGTGTGTTGTATTTGGTTCCACCACGCATCGGTTTTTTTTTCTTTTGCATGGTAATACGTGTCTCATTCATATCATAAAGATCAAAGTACAAGCCACGTGAAGATCGACATGACAAAACTGAAAAGATAGCAAAACATCTCTGAGCTAGACACCGGCGCTCCGTCACCTGCCCCCAGCACGACCACAACAGCCACCGAAAAGAAGAACAACAGATCACCTCCTCACCCAAACTCGACGCGGCTCCATCGCTGATATGCAGCTTTGTGGACCTCCAAGGTGGCTCACCAAAACTGAAGTCATTGTCGTTGAACGAATCAGATCTGGGCAACACCCCCGGACACCCTATCGAACTCAAGGTCTGGCACCCCACCACGACTAAGACACCGAAGGAGGAAACCACACTTTCCATCCATCAACCACGAACCCAGCACATGTTCCGTCTTCCAGATGCCGTCGATGCAATCCACAATCTACATCCGCTCCTGAACTACGTACCTCCCAAGCTCTACACCGATGTTGGGGCAGACGCCGGCCCGAGGACACACGTCCACCACAAGGATGCCGCCGCCACACCATCCTTGCATGAAAAGGCTGGTTTTCAAAACCACCCCCAACGATAGAGTCGATCGACTTGTCAGGGAAGGATCTGAAGACGATGAGCAACCTAAAAACAAAGCTGCTTTAGCCTAAAACTATCCGCGCGCGCACACACACACACACACACATGGATCCGGCAACCCCCCTAGCACCGACGATCGAGGTCGTCGGCGGAGGGGAGCCGCCAAAGGACGGCGACGATCGAAGGAACCCTCCTTGGGAGAGACGCTGGCGAGATCGCCCTTTTTCTTCCCGAGGAAGAAAGAATGACCACTGCTTAATGGTTGATTTGTTGTGTTTGTGGTGTCTGATAAGGATTGTACGTAAAGAATCATATGTATATATATAATGACTCTTTTTTTAGTTTTGAAATACGGAACTCGGGCTTGTATGTCACGATAGTACTAGTACTTCATGACCAGCCATACGTGTTTACTAAGAACCTAAAATGGTGATCAAAAATACGAACGGGTTCATATTGTACGAACATAGCCTCATCGATGCAGGGGACGGAAGCACTTTGAAACGGTAATGCCTCTGTGGCTCCATGTGGCAGACTCTTTGTAGAAAGGGTGATGCCTCCCTTTTACTTTCTTGGTTGGGAGGAAAAAGAATGGTCGCACTGCTTCGGACAAAAAGGATCATATGTACGTATAGGATCGTATGCATAGCATCCACTTGCTTAATTTTAAAATACAACACTCATCCTCGTTATAATTCAAGATGTTATTAATACTTCACGACACATTTACATTTAATTAATAATATACATGAAGGTCGGGGTCCTTCTAGACAAAAATGCATTTATTAGAAAAACTAAAGATACGTTCAAGGCAAGTTACAGAAGTACATGACCAAGAAATTAGCAAACTAGTACTTTTGTAAGTGCAACTTTTTAAACATCATATTTGTATTATCCTGTACCAATTTTTAAGCATCCTATATATTAATTGTGAAAAAGAACATAATGCACTCGCTTACAATAGCAATGCAAGATGTTAGTTCTTGGAATCTTCTTATACTGAATTATCTCGAATATAATATCGGTCATTCTCCATATGTTGTCCATTGAAACATATCATCGAGAGGGAAAGTCAAACGCCGGTTATCACTATACACCGTCGGGTATTTTCTCAAATAACCAAGAGGCACATATCTACCGCCGGCCATGTCCTCTCATAGGTGAGAGTTTTGTTTTCACCTTCGGCTATTAAATTTCACCGTCGGGCATTACATGTAATCCCCGTGGTTGTGGCAAAAACCATCGGGCATTACATGTAATCCCTGAGGGTGTACCAAAAACCGTCGGGCATTACAATTAACCATCGGGCATTACATGTAATCCCCGTGGGTGTAGGGAAACCCGTCGGGTATTACATGTAACCCCCGTGGGTGTAGGGAAACCCGTCGAGCATTACATGTAATCCCCGTGGGTGTAAGGAAACCCGCCGGGCATTACATGTAATCCCCATGGGTGTAGGAAAAACCGTCGGGCTTTACGATGAACCGTCGGGCATTAAGTTGGATATCCGAGGGGTGAATTTTCAATGTCGGGCATTCTAGTATACCGTCGGGTATTAGTGGTAATACTCGTGAGTTGACAGTAACCGTCGTCCATTATAACTACCGTTGGCTATTACTGTAATACCCGAAGGTCCGTCGGCTATTACATTTCACCGTCGGAAATATGGGGATTTCTAGTAGTGGCCGTGCCGGGCTGCTCGTCGCCAGCTCCACGTCGTGCCCTCCGCCGCCCGCCGCCGGCGAAGCAGCAGCTGCTGCTCCGGCGGCTAAGGGCAGGCCATGCCCATGGCCGCTGCTGCTGCTGGCGGAGAGAAGAGACGAGGATGAGGGGGTTGATTGCTTTTTCATTTTTCGAAGAAGGGTGTTGGTGTAAAATCCCCGGTCTAACGGCGTCATCTGCGAACAGTTACGCCACATCAGCAAAAGCGGGACTCGCCTGTCATAATCGTCATCAAAACGTCCAAAGCCGCCAACTAGTGTTTTTTGCAAAAAATTATGAAAAACATTAGTGCTTTTTGGCACAATTCCGTAAATGTTTGGTTCCTGCAAACCTTGCCTGAAGTGTCGATGTTTTTTGCAATTCAGTCCCATACGGCGCACAAGCATCCCGCACTGACACTTGGACAATATGGTTAGCACCAGCGATGCCACATGTCCACAACACACCCTGCCTAACATACAACATGTGATAGCAGTCTGTTATATCCCAATCATTTGCAGACGTACGGAATTTTTTCAGATCCGTCACACACACAAGTTGAGAACAAAGATTACTCAATGGCAAGGTACAGCCTCACGTCCCATGAGGAACAAGCGTGGGGCAGTGCTCACTGAAACACACCAGAAAACCGTCAGAGTACATGTTACAGAATTTAAAACACAATTATCACATTTGATTCTGAGTACATATTTCTTGAGTACAAGTCAGCTTGCCTACGGCTTATCTTGCCGCATATGTTCCTGAGCGTCCTCTTGGTGAACTGTACCTTCTCAACCGAGCCAAAGAAACTTCCAATTATGCTATACACCTTACCAAAGTTGACATTGTTTTCCCTTAGCTGGCTAATCAGGTCTTTCGTGTGAACATCGATGTGTTTGTGAGACGGCCAGTGCACCTTCACTATGATCGTGAGAAACATGAAATGATTGTGGCTCTCATTATGTTCTGTTATGTGTCAACTGTTCTCAGGCGCACGTTGGAGCCATATCAAAGCGGGGCATTCGCACCTACACGACCTGCTGTTCTCTGCATCGGGCTTCCCTCCCCTACACGGGGATGAATAACACTGTCAAGGATCACACTAGTAAATCAATTGTACAACCTTACAGTTATGGGAAAAAGAAATTACTCCCTCCGATCCAAAATAAATGCCACGGTAGTTCAAAACTACGACGCTTATTTTGGATCGGAGGGAGCACTAATCAGAATTCGTTACACACCGAGTATCCACAAATGACCTCTTGCATTTATTTGGTTCTCTCGACATTCAACCTGCTTTTCCCATATCTTATTTGGAACCCAATCTCCCAAGAATACAAATTATAGAAGTCGCACGCCTCACCGAGCGAGTCGAAAATAAGCCCTAGTTATGACTGCACTACACTCTTAGTTGGCTCCTCTGCATACTTGCCAGTATACTGCTCTAATGCACTCATCCTAGATGGACAAGGGCACAAGGCGTTCTGTCTGGTGGCGCACTCCTAAGTCGTAATCTGAATTCACAAACAAGAACCCATCTAATTATGCCTCCTCAAATTAGGGGAACCGCAGTTGGTTTGAAGCGCCGGCTGATCTGAGCTACATATGTGAACTAGCAAGTCCATTTTCATTGTATATTCATTACGACAACTAACTAGCAGAAGACATAGCGCGTAGAACTGGAGGAAACCATCCCAGCAGTTGCAAAAAATAGGAAGAGCAAGGATTGACGGCGTACCACTTTGTCAAACCCGGAGCCTCGGGGTTCACCCTGTCCGTCGATTCAGCAGACCTTGTCGGAGAAGATTGGCGTCGCCGGCGATTTTTTCTGCCCGCAACCTGAGCTGGCATTTGAGTAGGCCGGAGCAGCAGACGCGAAACGAGCTCGCGGGAGCGCCGCCAGAGGACCGGATCTAGAGGATCTAAGCTGTCGGCAAACTCCTCGCGGAGCGGAAACCTGCAGGTTAGTAAGGGCCGCCGGGCTCGGCGTCAGTCGTCGCCTCTGTCCTGGGGCAAATAAATCCTTGAATTCGCTAGATCTCCGTTCGGGCCGGATTCAGTTACCTGTCGACGACATCAAGCAGGAACTCGAGCCCAGCTTATTCCGGTGCTCACCGGCCGGAGCTACCGCAGCTCGCCGTAAACAGCTGGATTTGGGCAAGCCGTCCGCGGCGGCGGCAGGCTTCGAGAATGACTTGGGTTTGGTGGCGACTACTCTCGAGCCGGACGTGGGCGACTTTGACCACACGCACGGGACGTTCAGTACGTGTCGCTGACGGCCGTCACGTTACTCGTGAACTGGTCTACGGCTCAGCCAAAAAGTAGACGTTCTGGTCCACGGACCAGGAAAATCACGCGCGGACGGACGTCCAGCCATACGTGCCGGGGCCACTGGCGGGCACTGTTCCATGCCGTATATGCGCCGTATCCTCTATTTCCGCTGCTTTTGCGCAGACACGCCAGCGCATGTTTCCCGAATCCCGATTCTTGAGCCAACGCCAGCGATTTCGGATGCAGCTGGACTCGAGCGCCGAATTTAAAACAGGTCTTCATCAGCGTAAAAAAAAAGGTCTTCGTCAAGCCTCCCACACATATACTCCATCCGTCCCAAAATTCTTGTTTTAAATATGTCTAAATACGGATGTATTAAATCACGCTTTAATATTAGATACATCGTATTTAGACAAATTTAAGACAAAAAATTTGGAACGAAGGAAGTAGCATATAGTATCTATTTTCATTCCTCTTCCCTTCGGCTCACGCCTAACAGCAAAAACTACATCCCATTGGCCGGTCTTTGGATCAATCAGCTCGTCCGCCTTCATCAACATACTAGGGGTTGGGGCACCACCTGGTGGCGCCTCCTAAAAGGAAGTTTGTGCGGTGCCAGATTAAGGATGGCGGTTTTACCCACGGGTACGGGTACCCATGGGTACCGTACCCGTATGGGCAGGGTATGGGCACAATTTTATACCCATGGGTAATACCCATATGTCGTGGAATTGTCACGGCAGATGTCCTCGAACTAGGACTTAGTCGTGGAGCCATTGCTACTAGGAAGCTTGAAGGGGTTAACGGGACAAGGAACACGAGGGGTTATACTGGTTCGGCCCCTTACGGTGAAGGTAAAAGCCTACGTCCAGTTGAGGTGGTTTTGATTAGGGTTTTGATGACCAGGGAGCTTAACTGCTATGCCTGGCTCTCGATGAGATTCTTCTTGTCCCTAAACCGCTGTCGGGTCATCCCCTTATATAGGGAGGCTGACGCCCAGCAGCTCTCAGAGTCCCGGCCGGCTCATAAGAGTGTCCGGCTCAGACTCTCGACTATTCTTGCCTTACACTACAAGTTTTACTACAATGATGATTGTAACTACGGGCCTTAAGCTATATCCGGGTCTTAAGCCCACCTTTGGCCCACCGTTTTCAAGCTTGTCGTCGGGCTTCTGGCGATGACCATCAGAGTAACCCGGCCCCTTCTGGCGGGTGACTCTAAGGTCTATATCCTCAACATTAGGCCCCAGATTGATTTGAGCCGGCTCATGTCAATCTTCAATTCCTTCGACAGAAAACCTCCGGCTTACAATTGTATGAAGGCCATAACCCGGCGTGACGTCATCCTCTGGCCTCCGGGTGATCCGCCGTGACGTCATCTTCCATTAAGTCCATTTTTTACTCCACCAGATCCGCAACGGATCTTTACCTTTACTGTCATCCCGAAAATCGAGGCGTTTCGTGGGGAGATAACCACGCAGTGGTCTCCTTGATTCTCGTGCCTACTTATGAGCTCGCCCTTATAAATAGGCCGGTCCGACGGGCCTTTCTCACCCTCCTTCCTCTGTCGTCTCCTTCCTCTCACTGTTCCCGTGCTGCTCGAGCTCCGCCGCCGTCGCCGCCGCGGGTCTTCTCGTTGTCACCAGCTCAGGCCGCTGCATCACCCTGATTTGACCAGAGAAATGCGACGACCTCCACAACTCACCAGCCCCTGTAAGTCCTGCTTGCCCTGTAGAATAGATCTGCCGTAGGGTTTGTCCGTGTTCTTCGTGTTCCTCGCCGTCGCCCACGACCCCTTGGTAGTTTTCATTTTTACTGCCCCATTTTGATCTCAGCTCTGTATAGAACCACTGCGGTAGATGTTTTAGCGCCCATTTCACATGTAAGTAGCCCTCTTTTTACTACATAAAAGCCTTGTTCGAGCTCAAGAATTCCCCTGCGTCTGTTTTTTTAGGTCTAGAAACTTTTCTTTTGCCCGACCATTTTGATCCAAAATATTTACCGCAATGTGTGAAACCTGTTTTCACCATACTTAGTAAAAAACTGCCCTCATCGAGTCATGGCGGTTTACATTTCCGGCTTAAAGAAACCACGCGCCGTAGAACCTTCTCCGGCTCATCTGTGATAAGGCCGTAGACAATCGAATTACTCTCAATACCTTGGGCGGCTTAAATAACCTGGCACACTTAGATATATGTCATTAGTCCCCTCCGTAAGCCGCCACTTAATACTGAACTATACTTTCCTCCGGCTTATACTTAAACCGGACGTTTTCCTTTTATCATAAGCTGCCGACTTTCACCATGCCTCCCAAAGCTCCTAAGGCCTCCATCACTTGCAATTGGATGAGGTCCAACGTCACCAATGAGACCTTAGCGGATTTTGTCAAGTCAAGCCACCTGCCCAAGAAGGATGTCATATCCTACCGTGCCCCTGACCCGTCAGAGGAGAGACCACAGCCAAAAGACGGAGAGGTGGTCATTTTTGCGGATCACATGAGTCGGGGCTTCGCACCGCCCGGCTCAAAGTTTTTCAGAGACGTTCTGAATTTCTTCGATCTGCGGCCTCAAGACATAGGACCCAACTCAGTGTCCAATATCTGCAACTTCCAAGTGTTCTGCGAGGTTTACCTTGGAGAAGAACCTAGTCTGCTGCTCTTCAGAGAGCTTTTTTACTTGAACCGTCAGAACGAGTGCGCCAATGGGCCAAGTCTGGAGCTAGGTGGCATCTCCATTCAGCGGCGGAGGGACTGCCTTTTCCCGTACGCAGAACCACCAAGCCACCCCAAAGATTGGAATCTGACATGGTTCTACTGCCAAGCCACGTCGCCGGCTGATGAGAGTCCGTTGCCCGGCTTTCGCCCCTCGCGTCTGGAGCCGACTCACCCACTGTCAGACAAACTGACTCAAGCGGAGCGCCAACCTCTGCTCCCCACCATCAACAAGATTAAGGCTCTCCTGGGCAATGGTCTGAACGGAATCGATCTGGTCCGGGTCTGGATATCGTGGCGGGTGATCCCATTGAGCCGCCGCCCCGGCTTAATGTGCGAGTACACGGGCCGAAAGGATGACCCTCAGAGACACAGCCGCAACGATCTTCCTGAGGATGTTGCAGAGGAGATGACCAAGGCTCTCTTGAACGAGAGCCTGGCAGATTGCGGGAGGACCGGGTTAGCCCCCTTCTGCAACACCAACCCAGCCCCAGCGGTAAACCACTGATTTAAACATTTTATCTTTGTCTACAGATAACCTTCATCTGAATCTCTAAGAAATCACCATTGTATTTTTCAGGCTGATGACAAGTTCTGGCGGGTCAAATATGACCACGAAGCGGCCAAGAAGGCCAGAAAGGCGAAGAAAGCCGCTCCCTGCAAGAAGGGAAGTAGGCCGACTGCTTCGGAGCTGATGCAATTAAGCGACAGCTCCGAGTCAGAGGTAACCCCTGAACCTGTAAGCTCTTTGTTGTGTTTATTGTTTATTTCTTGTCCGCCTTACCAACACTTGTTCATCAACAGGATGACACCGGAGCCAGTAACCCGATGGTTGAAGAGGTAATGTCACTTTCCTCCGACTCGGAGCCCTTGCCAAGGCTGGAAGTCCGAAGGGTAACCCGGAAAGTAAGCTTTTCACATCCTTTATCTTATCAAGATCCTCAATTTATTTTGAAGCAACAAACTCATGAGAGCCGGCGGCACACCCGGACCCACAAGGACGCCGACCTCTCCTCCGGCTTACCTGACGCATCGAGGAAGCGCCGGACCGAGGTGATCTCAACTTTGTACCCTTTTCATCCTTTGGCGGGTGTTATACGTCAACCGCTCAACTCTTCTGACTCAATTTATCAGGAAACTTCCCCCTCTTCTGGCGACTCTATGCAGTCAAGCCTGCCGGCTTTCAAGACCGTGCCCGGGTAATGATGACCATCTCACATTGTACTTGTCTTTACTTACATTGTTGTGTTTAACCTTTCTGTCTTTTCAGTGCCCAGGCCAAGCTCACCAAGAGGGCGAAGAAAACCAAGCCGGTCGAAGAGCTGGATCTGCCTGAGACGGAAGCAGCAGGTCAAGAACCGCCAGCTGCCTCCGCTCCCGAAGCCACCGCTCCAACCGACAAGGCAACTTCAGAGGCTTCTGCTAACCCGGAGGCCTCCAGCTCAGCTCCACCAGCAGATGATCCGGACGTGGTAATCACCCGGACAGAATTTGTTGAACCGGGGAGGCCTACCGCGCTGGCCACGTGCTCCGCCAAGGGGGAGTTGCTTCAGCCCCGCCGGGTCAACCTGGACCTCACTGACTACACCAACTTGAACATCAGCGAGATCGTCTCCGGCTTCGTCAGCCAAGTGCACAAGAGCCGGGACGCAGAGATTGCCATGGTGAACCAGATCCAGCAGAAATCTGAGGTATTATTCTTCTGTCCTCTTACTTACTGCATAGTTACTTTTACCATGCTAGCCCCCAAGTCGACGACTTATGATTGAGTATGTTGTAGACTTAGGTTCCGGCTTATTGCCATGAGCCGGTAGTTTGTAGATAGGAACGTTCGATATGCATTAGCCCCCAAGTGCCAAGCGTCTTTGCTTGGAAAGCGCTTGGGACTTTAAATTTGTATAGTACCTGTTCACGCTATAATTCGGAAATTTATGCAGGCTGCTGGCAAGAAGCTTGAGGCTGACCTCGCTGATCTTAAGAACCGGCTGAAGATGCAAGAGATGGAGACCCGGAAGGCAAATGCCAAATTTGTGTCAAATATCGCCGCGCAAGAAAAGCTGAAGACCGAATTCGATGCTGAACGGAAAGCCTGGGCCGAAGAGAAGGCCGCGCTGGTGAACCGGGCGGAACAGGCGGAGAAGGCTTCGGCAGAGAAGACCGCCGAACTCTCCGGGTTAAAGCGCCAAGTGTCTCAGATGGTTGCTGCAATCTTCGGTAAGTCATCCGCCGGCTTTCATCCAGTTTAAAATTTTGATGCCTCATAACTCACCCTTGTCGGCGGCTTATCATGTTCCGTAAAACAGGTCCCAGAAGTGCCAACCTCAACCAGAGTGTGGTAACCAAGCTAAAGGCCGTGTACACCCTGGTGGAGCAACTCTACACCGGGTCACAGCATGCCTTGGCTGTGGTGGCCCTCTCCAACGAGGTGCCGACTCACCTGGCGGAGGTTCTTCGCCGGCTCGCTGTTCTGCCTCAACGTATCCAAGAGCTGCGACGGGCCTCTGCAAGAGCCGGAGCGATCGCCGCGCTGAGCCGGGCCAAGGCTTTCCTGCCCGAGTTAGACCCGGCGGACATCGCCCTCGGCTACCCAAGCCTGAAGGAAGACGGCACCGCCTTCGATCAGACGGACTTCGCAGCTTGCGTGAAGGCCGTACGCCCGGTGGCCACTCTGATTGGCAATGATACAAATCTGACGAAGTATCAGCCGGGCTACGATGCAAAAAATCAGAGGATCCCTACTCAGCGCTATGAAGCCTCAACTTGATCCCACCGGCTCGTCAGCACACCTTCGCCCCGGAGATCGACCCGGCCGGGTTAATTGACGAGGAAGCCCAATTCGAAGCTCTCAGCGGCATCGACTAGAAGTCATCAACTTTCCAGGTCTTAGGATCAGCCGGAGGAGAAGAGAGGAACGAGCCGGAGACTTCAACCCAGCAAACGTCGTAACTCGGCTGGCGGTTTATCAGACAATGCCTCACCCTTTTGGACTCAATGAGTCTTGTAATAGAGTAGGACCAACACTTTATCTTTACCGTGCCATCGTGCACGCCTCGAATGCTGAAGTCTGTTGAAGTTGTCTCCTTTATGTTTCTCCGGGTCGTAATCAATCATTCGTTTTCCTTAATCTCAAAATAGTTGCTTTGAACTATCCTGTAGAGAAGGACAAATCACAAGTCTCGAGGCGGTTTACCGCCCTGAGAATCATAGTTTTTAGATACATAACCCGGAATATGAGCCAAAAAGGACTGGTCTTCAATTATATCTTTAATACAGCCGTAATAACATACTTAGCGGTCTGCACGCATACTTCCGGCTTAGATAACCCGGGTAATAAGGGCGGTACCTCAATTCCGGTTTACCTGTCTTAATAACACCCATTGTGTCCAACTGACACAGGCAATCAAAGCTAAGCCGGCCAAGCGAGACCCGGCCGTACACACTTTGAAATGATCAGAAGAAACTTACTATGAAGCAGAAGAACTTAGGGGCTTCCGGTTCGAATACGACCAGAGACCCGGCCCCAAGGGGTTATGCTAAGATTCGAATACGATCATATAGCCCCCAGTGGGTGTGGCGATGCCAGTCAAGAGGGTACCGACAGCTATGTTCTCTTTGGTTCAAATACGACCCATGTTTGAACAGGAAGCCCCCAAGTGATTTTAGGAATTGTTTAACGACGCTGATTCGAATACGATCCACGTCGGTTCCCAAAGGGGTTAAACTAAGATTCAAATATGATCAAAGAAAACTCCTCAATGAGCTCGGCACTTTGCCAATCAAATGGGTATCGACAACTATATTCTCTTTGGTTCGAATACGACCTATGTTTGAACAGGAAGCCTCCAAGTGACCTTATTGCCTACGGCTAGATTCGAATACGATCATAAGCCGGATCCTCCTTCAAGTTATCATGTAATCTTGCAATGAAAACAACACGTGCACATTTGGAGGAGAAAAAAGGACAGAGGTCCTGCTTTATTGCTTATCATAATATATACATGGCTTAGAGAAATATGTACATCATGAGAGCCGGTGGCTCAAGTGTAGTAAGGCCGAAGCTGAGCTATGTTCCACGGCCGACGGGTCTCTTCCTCCGACTTACGTGAATCTTTGTGCTCCCGAATGTCAATGAGGTAATATGACCCGTTGTGCAAATTCTTGCTGACCACAAAGGGCCCTTCCCAAGGCGGGGATAGCTTGTGCGCATCAGTCTGATCTTGGATGAGCCGGAGCACGAGATCACCTTCCTGGAAGACCCGGGATTTAACCCGGCGGCTATGATAACGGCGCAAGTCTTGTTGGTAAATCGCTGAGCGAGCTGCTGCCACATCACGCTGTTCGTCCAACAAATCAAGAGCATCTTGGCGCGCCTGTTCATTATCCATCTCAACATAAGCCGCCACTCGGGGTGAGTCATGACGGATGTCACTAGGGAGGACTGCTTCTGCCCCATAAACCATAAAGAAGGGCGTAAAACCCATAGACCTGTTAGGAGTAGTATTGATGCTCCATAACACGGACGGCAACTCCTCCACTCAACAACCCGGCGTCCGTTGCAAAGGGACCAAAAGCCGGGGCTTGATGCCCTTCAGAATCTCCTGATTAGCTCTCTCAGCTTGACCATTGGATTGAGGATGAGCCACCGAGGAAACATCAAGTCGGATATGCTCTTGTTGACAAAACTCTTCCATGGCGCCTTTGGATAGATTGGTGCCATTGTCAGTTATAATGCTATGCGGAAAGCCAAAGCGAAAAATCACCTTTTTCATAAATTGAACCGTCGTGGCTGCATCACACTTACTAACTGGCTCCGCTTCCACCCACTTGGTAAATTTGTCAACTGCCACCAAGAGGTGAGTCTTCTTATCCTTGGACCTTTTAAAAGGCCCAACCATATCAAGCCCCCAGACCACAAAGGGCCAAGCAATTGGGATCATCCTCAGCTCCTGAGCCGGCACATGAGCCCGTCGTGAGAACCTCTGGCAACCATCACATTTACTGACCAAGTCCTCCGCATCAGCATGAGCCGTCAGCCAATAAAAACCATGGCGAAAAGCCTTGGCCACAAGAGACTTTGAGCCGGCGTGATGGCCACAATCCCCTTCATGAATCTCACGCAAGATCTCTTGACCTTCCTCAGGGGAGACACAACGCTGAAACGCTCCTGTAACACTGCGGTGATGCAACTCTCCATTGATAACAATCATGGACTTAGCCCGCCGGGTTATTTGTCTGGCCAAAGTTTCATCCTCAGGCAACTCACCCCGGGTCATGTAAGCCAAATAGGGCATTGTCCAGTCCGGTATGATGTGGAGAGCCGCCACCAGCCGTGCCTCCGGGTCAGGGACAGCCAAGTGTTCCTCTGTAAGCAACTTAACAGAAGGGTTATACAGGACATCCAGGAAAGTATTAGGCGGCACCGACTTTCGCTGAGAGCCCAGCCGGCTTCGGGCATCAGCCGCCTCGTTCTTCCTGCGATCGATGTGCTCTACTTGGTAACCCTGAAAGTGCCCAGCAATGGCATCAACCTCACGGCGATAAGCCGCCATGAGAGGGTCTTTGAAGTCCCACCTTCCTGATACTTGTTGAGCCACCAAATCTGAGTCGCCAAAGCACCTTACTCGGCTCAAATTCATCTCCTTAGCCATCCGAAGACCATGGAGCAAGGCCTCATACTCAGCCGCATTGTTAGTACAAGGAAACATCAATTGTATCACATAATGGAACTTGTCACCTTTAGGGGAAGCTAATACCACTCCAGCCCCCGAGCCCTCCAGCTGCCTGGACCCATCAAAGTGAATAGTCCAGTATGTGTTATCCGGCTTTTGCTCGGGCACTTGTGACTCTGTCCAATCATTGATGAAATCCACCAAAGCCTGAGATTTAACAGCAGTGCGGGGCACATATTTCAGACCATGAGGCCCGAGCTCTATAGCCCACTTAGCCACTCTCCCTGTGGCCTCTCTGTTTTGAATGATATCACCAAGAGGGGCAGAACTGACCACAGTGATGGGATGACCCTGGAAATAATGCTTGAGTTTCCGGCTCGCCATGAACACACCATAAACAAGCTTCTGCCAATGTGGATACCGCTGTTTGGACTCGATGAGCACTTCGCTGACATAATAAACCGGCCGTTGAACCGGATGCTCCTTACCCTCTTCCTTGCGCTCCACCACCACAGCCACGCTGACGGCTCGTGTGTTCGCCGCCACATACAGTAATAAGGGCTCCTTATCAACCGGAGCAGCAAGGACCGGGGGCTCTGCCAGCTGCTTCTTCAAATCCTCAAAAGCGGTATTGGCTGCATCATTCCAGACAAAGTTATCAGTTTTCTTCATCAACTGATATAATGGCATGGCCTTCTCACCCAAACGGCTTATAAACCTGCTCAAAGCAGCAATGCGACCCGCCAAGCGCTGAACGTCATTTATACACGCCGGCTTAGTCAGGGAGGTGATGGCCTTGATCTTTTCCGGGTTAGCTTCAATGCCTCTGTCAGAAACCAAGAAACCCAAGAGCTTGCCTGCAGGAACACCAAACACACACTTGGCCGGGTTAAGCATCATCTTGTAAACCCGGAGATTATCGAAGGTCTCCCTTAAATCATATATCAGGGTTTCCTCCTTTATGGACTTAACCACAATATCGTCCACATAAGCATGAACATTGCGCCCAATCTGGTTATGAAGACAGTTCTGCACACAACGCTGATAAGTCGCCTGTGCACACTGGAGTCCAAAGGGCATAGACACATAGCAGAAGGCTCCAAAGGGAGTGATGAATGCTGTCTTCTCCTGGTCTTTAACTGCCATTTTAATCTGATGATATCCGGAATAAGCGTCCAAGAAACTTAAACACGCACAACCTGCCATAGCGTCAATAATTTGATCAATACGGGGAAGGGCAAAAGGATCAGCCGGGCACGCCTTGTTTAAGTCCGTGTAGTCCACACACATCCGCCAAGTGCCGTTCTTCTTGAGTACGAGCACCGGGTTAGCTAACCACTCTGGGTGAAAGACTTCAACGATAAACCCGGCCGCCAAGAGCCGGGCCACCTCTTCACCAATAGCTTTCCTCCTCTCCTCATTGAACCGCCGAAGGAACTGCCTGACCGGCTTAAATTTCGGATCAACATTGAGAGTGTGCTCAGCGAGTTCTCTAGGTACACCTGGCATGTCAGAAGGTTTCCATGCGAAGATGTCCCTATTCTCATGGATGAACTCGATGAGCGTGCTTTCCTATTTCGGATCCAGATTGGCACTGATGCTGAACTGCTGAGATGAATCTCCTGGAACGAAATCAACAAGTTTAGTCTCATCAGCCGACTTAAATTTCATTGCCGGCTCATGCTCCGTAGTCGGCTTTTTCAGAGAGGTCATATCTGTTGGGTCAACATTGTCCTTGTAAAACTTCAACTCTTCCGTTGCGCAAACAGACTCTGCATAAGCTGCATCGCCTTCCTCACATTCCAAGGCGACCTTCCGGCTGCCGTGAACCGTAATGGTCCCATTATGACCCGGCATCTTGAGCTGTAAATACACGTAACACGGCCGTGCCATGAACTTGGCGTAAGCCGGCCGCCCAAATATGGCATGGTATGGACTTCTTATCCTGACCACCTCAAAGGTCAATTTTTCCACCCTGTAGTTGTGCTCATCTCCAAAGGCCACTTCCAACTCGATCTTGCCAACTGGATAAGCCGACTTACCAGGTACCACACCGTGGAAAACAGTGTTTGACTGGCGGAGGTCCTTATCAACTAACCCCATACGGCGGAAAGTCTCATAATAGAGGATGTTAATACTGCTGCCTCCATCCATAAGCACCTTAGTGAACTTATCCTCCCACTTGAGGAGCCACCACCAATGCCAAGTTACCCGGATTATCCACCCTGGGAGGGTGATCCTCCCTACTCCACACTATAGGCTGCTCAGACCACCGCAAGTAACGTGGAACTGCCGGCTCAACAGCATTCACCGCCCTCTTATGAAGCTTCTGATCTCGCTTACAGAGACTGGTGGTAAACACATGATACTGTCCACCGCTAAGCTGCTTTGGATTGGTCTGATAGCCCCCTTGCTGCTGTTGATGGCACTGGTTAGACTGCTGATTAAAGCCCCTTGACCGTTCTGAGGATTAGAACTTGAGCCGCCGCCCGGGCCATGAAAGCCGCCGGCGCCTGAGCCGCCGCCCGGGCCATTGTTGCCGTTGAAGTTGTTGGCATTCTTAAAGGCTTTCATGATTGCACAGTCCTTCCATAGATGAGTTGCTGGCCTCTCCTTAGAGCCATGCCTTGGACAAGGCTCATTCAACAGCTGCTCCAGGGTCGGGCCTGACCCGCCGCCTCGGGGAGGTGGCCTCCCCTTGCGTCGCTGATTATTCCCCTGCGAGCTAGTGTTGGCCACGAACTCTAGGCTGCCATCCGCCTTACGCTTGCCACCACCTTGGTTCCCCGGGTTAGGCTGATGACCCTTGCCATTGCCGTTCTTCTTTCCCTTCCATGTCCTTTCATCATCTGAAGCGGGGTCCTTGGTACCATCAGAATCGGCGTACTTGACAAGAGCCGCCATCAGTGTACCCATACCATTGCAGTCGCGCTTAAGCCGCCCGAGTTTCATCTTCAGGGGCACGAAGCGACAATTCTGTTCCAACATTAAAACTGCAGAGCCGGCATCCATCTTATCAGATGAATGTATTATTTCCTTAACCCGGCGAACCCAATGTGTCGTAGATTCACCCTCCTGCTGCTTACAGTTAGTCAAATCCACAATTGACATAGACTGCCTACAGGTATCCTTGAAGTTTTGGATGAACCGGGCTTTCAGCTCAGCCCAAGACCCGATGGAATTCGGTGGTAGCCCTTTCAACCAAGTACGGGCAGTCCCATCTAACATCATGGTGAAGTACTTGGCCATTGCTGCCTCACTGACCTCCAGCAGTTCCATGGCCATCTCGTAGCTCTCGATCCAGGCTGCGGGTTGTAAGTCAGCCGTGTAATTAGGCACCTTCCTAGGGCCTTTGAAGTCCTTTGGTAGACGTTCATTGCGGATAGCTGGTACTAAACAAGGGACACCTCCAGTCCTGGTAGGAATACCCACGTCGGCGGAAGCCGTCGGATAAGCCGGGGGAGTCTGGTAAGCCGTCAATTGATGCACCTGCTCCGCCTCTTGCCGTTCTCTGTCTTGGTCTGCTGCATGAAAGGCTCCATTATGAGCCGGGCCATGGCCAGGGGGCGGGTCATGGCGTCGGACGTTACTTGAGCCGGTCGCTGATACCATGTGTCTGCTGTAACTCGGGCTCCAGCCTGGACGAGGGGTCGAGTGGACCCTGTCCCGGCTGTAGGAATACGCCTCTTGCTGCGCCAGTGCTGTCTGAAGAAGTTCCCTGACCCGGCGGGTTTCAATAGCCGTCGGAGAGTCACCGTCAACTGGGAGAGCCGCCAGCCGGGCTGCCGCGGCGACCATGTCCTCCAGCGGGTTATTATAATGACCCGGGGGTATTGGCACGTACTGAGGCGGGGCAGGGGGCGCCTGGGGAGGCCCCATCACTCGTGGCTGAATAGGGGTCCCAGACCCGGGCACTATGGCTCCCGGCGGGTTACTAGTCCCTGCACCCGGCGTGTTAAAAAGGTTCCGAGGATCGTAGACCGGCGGGAGTCGAGATTGGGCCTTCTGATGCCTCCTTCTCATGACCTCATTGGACGCATTCTGATCCATCGTGAGCTGGAAGGACTGCGCCTGAATCAACTGAGTTTGAGCATCGAGAGCCGCCCTCTCCGCAGCCATCCTGATCCCTTCCGCTGCAAGATCCTCCTTAGCTTTCACTAGATCCAATTTTAACTGTGCCACCTCCGCATCATGCTGAGCTTGATCCGCCGGGTCAACCGTGGCGGTTAACAGGGCCGTCATCTTGTCCGTGAGATCCATCAGCACCTGAGCCGGAGAAGGCACCGGGTCTCCCGCCCCAGCAGCAGGGTTCTGGACAGGCTGCGCACCGGCCATAAAGATTCCAACCCGGCTTGGCGGCTCAAATAGGTCCGGAATACTGTCGCCATCAGAACAACCCATGAGCCTGCCGTCTTGAAGTTGATACAACGAGTTTGACTCATCGGTGGCCGACTCGCCGTCAGAGCCGGCAGCCGTTCCATCACCAGATCCAGATTGATCAGAGAGCCCTCCGTGGATACATCCCACAAAAGCATGCCTTAAGGCAGGCCGGGCCCGGGCGGGCTGTGCACGCTGAGCCGTCTCGATGAGGTCGGCGCAGAGATCCGGCTCAGGGCCCGGCTCACCGATCTTGCCAATAAAAACATGAATTCCGCCGAAGGGGACCCGGTACCCGTACTCAATTGAGCCGGCGTCGGGGCCCCAGTTTGCATCGTCGATGTAGAGCTTGCCGCGACGACTCTTGGTCATCCGGCCCACAGCGTATCCCTTGAGCCCTTCGAAGCTGCCCTTCAAGAACTCAAATCCACCGTGCGCTGGCCCCACGGTGGGCGCCAACTGTCGTGGAATTGTCACGGCAGATGTCCTCGAACTAGGACTTAGTCGTGGAGCCATCGCTACTAGGAAGCTTGAAGGGGTTAACGGGACAAGGAACACGAGGAGTTATACTGGTTCGGCCCCTTACGGTGAAGGTAAAAGCCTACGTCCAGTTGAGGTGGTATTGATTAGGGTTTTGATGACCAGGGAGCTTAACTGCTATGCCTGACTCTCGATGAGATTCTTCTTGTCCCTAAACCGCTGCCAGGTCATCCCCTTATATAGGGAGGCTGACGCCCAGCAGCTCTCAGAGTCCCGGCCGGCTCATAAGAGTGTCCGGCTCGGACTCTCGACTATTCTTGCCTTACACTACAAGTTTTACTACAATGATCATTGTAACTACGGGCCTTAAGCCATATCCGGGTCTTAAGCCCACCTTTGGCCCACTGTCTTCAAGCTTGTCGTCAGGCTTCTGGCGATGACCATCAGAGTAACCCGGCCCCTTCTGGCGGGTGACTCTAAGGTCTATATCCTCAACACCATACCCTACCTGTTAAGTCATGGGTAGGGTACGGGTATAACATTGTACCCGCGGGTATACCCATACCCTGCCCGCTTGTGAACTAATGTTAAATTGTCGTCAATTAATCATTAATTTGTCATGTGACTTGTCTACTCCTATCGACTTATGAGTATGTTGTACTCATCTACCAGTTATTGAGTTGGGATAATTGTTTTTTGTCAAATATGCTATCAATGAGTGTAAAAATATGGACAACTCATGTACTATTTATTCTACCTGCTGGGTACCCAATGGGTACGGGTACCCGTCGGGTATCGGTATGGGTAAAGTTTCATACCCATGGGTACGGGTATGGATAGAATTTTGTATCCACCGACTATACGGGTATGGGTATGGTATTGCTCTACCCTGCCCATACCCTACCCATTGCCATCCTTATGCTAGATTGACAAGCGATCCTTCCACCCCTTTTTATCTAATTTCAGTTTTTTTTGCCCTGGCTAGCAATCCCTTAACAGGCAATGCTGACCAATATAGCAATATACTGGTTGGAAAAATAAGACAAAGCAGCAACACACATTTATAAAATACTCCCTCTGTAAACAAATATAAGAGCGTTTAGATCACTAATATAAAAGCATTTAGATCAATATTAATGATCTAAACGCTCTTATATTTGTTTACGGAGGGAGTAGATCAGAGCTACAAGCATGCAAATATAGGAGGATCATACTATCTCCGTTTCAAATGCCTAAAGGCAATGAAAAAACTCTGCTGGTCTGGAGTGAGTAAGACGTGCTGGTCTCCTTGGCGCACTTGGCCACCAGTATTGTCCGTGCGGTCGTCGTCGCCGATGTACACCGGCAAGAAGTCGCTTGAGTTGGCTAATCCTGGAGAGGCACAACGACGGGTGAGAGTGTCAGCGCCACATTATTTTACAACTGGGTGTTAAACGCAAGTAGATAGAAAGAAACTGGGACTGGTCGAAAACGATTTTCGTGACACTGACATGAACAAAAATTTGGAAAACTTGTGACAAGATCGCACATACAAATAACATAAATAATGTAAAATGAGGAGATCAGTACATCATGGCAAAGAGTGGGCTCAGAGGCAAGAACACCTAGAACAGATAAGAAGCAGATGACTATCGTAAAAAAAAACTAAATATGGTTATTGACTTCAGAAGCACGTTTAGATTGACACTGAATATATCATAGAAGAAAATAATATGAAGGAGGCTGGATATTAGATGTAGTCAACTTTTACGCAACCTCTGAACATGATATAGTGGGCATTGAACATATAAAAGATGAACGAGTGCGCCCAACTAGCGGCACCAGCCACGTCTCTTTTTATTCTTCATTAACAGGGCGCGGAGAGAGATAAGTCCTGAGCGCCCTATCTCCCCTCCTCTCAGCGCGGAGAGAGATAAGTCCCGACCAGCCACGTCTCCTTTTATTCGCCATTAACAGGGCGTGGAGAGAGATAAGTCTCGAGCGCCCCATCTCCCCTCCTCTCAGCGTGGAGAGAGATAAGTCCCGAGCGCCCCATCTCCCCTCCTCTCGCCTCCGCCATCGCCTCCTCCCCTCCCCTCTCCTCTCTCTCTCTCTCTCTCTCTCTCTCTCTCTCTCTCTCTCTCCTCCCTCTGAACCCTAGCCGCCACCACC
>NC_057796.1:44975212-44978966 GCF_018294505.1 Triticum aestivum
TCTTGACACATGTTTTTCCTGCTATGCAAGCAGTTTGACCCCATTTGGTCTTCCATTAGTTCAGTGCATGATTCGTCGGGGTTGTTGTGTTTTCTATGTTTCTCATCGTGTGTTGGGCAGCGGCGACCTTGTTTTCCTCTGCTCCTGTGATAGGAACTACTAGTGTGCTCACTCTCAAATCACAGGAAATCAGTCGAGTTACATGCTCAGCGAGCCACATCTAGGAGAAGGAAGGAGGAGAGTAGCTATCAGCCGCCGCCGCCAGGTTCGTGATCCTTCGGGATACCCTAGCCCTTGGGAGGGGCGGGGGTTAAATACAGGTAGGTCTTCACTTGCGCGGGCCGCTCACCCACTCGGGCCCAGTGAACTTGCTGTTGGGCTTCCGCTCGCACCTGGGCCTGGTGGGCTCCTCCTCCTGTGGTGGTTCGGTGTCACTTGAGGTGGCCTCTTCCGGGCCTGTTCCCTGGGTGCCGCTGACAATCCCCTCATCTTGAAAAACGGCTTGTCCCCAAGCCGGAGCATCAGGGAAGCGTTGTTGAAGACGACTGATGTTCTCCCACTTGGCCTTGTCAGCAGAAGAGTAAGACCAATGCGTGAGCCCTTGGCGCACGGTCTTGCGCCCTGTTTTCTTGTCGCGGAGGCTGAGGATGCGCAGCGGAATCCATGCTGGGGCGCGCGGGAAACGCCGGTGGAGATCTTCCAGGTCCTCCTTCGTGGAATCCTCAGTGGGTGTGCCCGTCCAGCGAATTCTGCCCTGGCGGATCATCTTGTTGGGGGCCTTGCGCCAGCGGTAGTCGATCACTTCGAGTGGTACCTGAAACGCAGACACATTAGCTGGCAGTGCGCTGACCGAGCCTTCAGGGCGGAGGTGAGCGGCCTTGAGTTGTGACACATGAAAGACCGGGTGGACCGCTGAGTCTTCTGGAAGCTGCAAGCGGTAAGCCACGGCTCCAATCTTGGCCAGCACCTGGAAAGGCCCAAAAAACTTGAAGGACAGCTTGTGGCACGCTCGTCGGGCGACGGAGGTTTGAACATATGGTTGCAACTTTAGGTACACTTGGTCGCCCGGCTGGAAGGAGCGGTCGGAGCGCTTCTTGTCTGCCTGCTCTTTCATTCGTTGCTGCGCTCTGTGCAGGTGCTGCTTTACCAATTCCAGCATCAACTGTCGCTCTTCTAGCCACGCGCGGACGTCCAGCGGCTGGCAGTTATCCTCATGTGACGCCCCCGATTTGACCGTACACTAATCATGCACGCAAATGTGTACGATCAAGATCAGGGACTCACGGGAAGATATCACAACATAACTCTACAACATAAGTAAGTCATACAAGCATCATAATACAAGCCAGGGGCCTCGAGGTCTCGAATACAATTGCTCGATCATAGACGAGTCAGCGGAAGCAACAATATCTGAGTACAGACATAAGTTAAACAAGTTTGCCTTAAGAAGGCTAGCACAAAAGTAGCAACGATCGAAAAGGCAAGGCCTCCTGCCTGGGACCTCCTAACTACTCCTGGTCGTCGTCAGCGGACTGCACGTAGTAGTAGGCACCTCCAGTGTCATAGGAGTCGTCGTCGACGGTGGCGTCTGGCTCCTGGACTCCAGCATCTGGTTGCGACAACCAGGTAGAAAGGAAAAGGGGGAAAAGAGGGAGAAAAGCAACCGTGAGTACTCATCCAAAGTACTCGCAAGCAAGGAGCTACACTACATATGCATGGGTATATGTGTAAAGGGCCATATCAGTGGATTGAACTGCAGAACGCCAGAATAAGAGGGGGATAGCTAGTCCTGTCGAAGACTACGCTTCTGGCAGCCTCCATCTTGCAGCATGTAGAAGAGAGTAGATTGACGTCCTCCAAGTAGCATCGCATAGCATAATCCTACCCGGCGATCCCCTCCTCGTCGCCCTGTTAGAGAGCGATCACCGGGTTATATCTGGCACTTGGAAGGGTGTGTTTTATTAAGTATCCAGTTCTAGTTGTCATAAGGTCAAGGTACAACTCCGGGTCGTCCTTTTACCGAGGGACACGGCTATTCGAATAGATAAACTTCCCTGCAGGGGTGCACCACATAACCCAACACGCTCGATCCCATTTGGCCGGACACACTTTTTTGGGTCATGCCCGGCCTCGGAAGATCAACACGTCGCAGCCCCACCTAAGCACAACAGAGAGGTCAGCACGCCGGTCTAAATCCTATGCGCGCAGGGGTCTGGGCCCATCGCCCATTGCACACCTGCACGTTGCGTACGCGGCCGGAAGCAGACCTAGCCTAGTGGCGTTCCAGTCCAATCCGGCGCGCGCCACTCAGTCGCTGACGTCACGAAGGCTTCGGCCGATACCATGACGCCGGGATACCCATAACTACTCCCGCGTAGATGGTTAGTGCGTATAGACCAAATGGCCAGACTCAGATCAAATACCAAGAACTCGTTAAGCGTGTTGTGTCGAAGTAACCGCGGACGCCGTCCAGGGCCAGGCCCACCTCTCACCTAGGCGGTCTCAACCTGCCCTGTCGCTCCGCCACAAAGATCCACTTGCGGGTACTCCTACGAACCGACCCAACTTTAGTCACCACAGGTGTCATGTATATAGTATATAAGTATATACCCATGATCACCGCCCAAGTGATCACGGCCCGATAGTATAGCACAGCAGACGGACAAGAATGTAGGGCCACTGATGGAATACTAGCACCCTATACTAAGCATGTAGGATTGCAGGTAAAGGTAACAACAGTAGAAGCAAGGGCAGGCTATGCATCAGTATAGGATTAACGGAAAGCAGCAACATGCTACACTACTCTAATGCAAGCATTATAGAGAAGAATAGGCGATATCTGGTGATCAAGGGGGGGCGCTTGCCTGGTTGCTCTGGCAAGAAGGAGGGGTCGTCTTCAATGTAGTCGAACACACGAACATCGGCAGCGGTCTCGGAGTCTACCGGAAAGAAGTAACGGAGGGGAACACAATAAATAACAGAGCAATCAAATGTAACACAAAGCAAGACGCGGCGATACGTTGTGCTAGGGGTGACCTAACGTAGGGATAGGTGATACCGGCGAAGGGGGGAAACATCCGGGAAAGTATCCCCGGTGTTTCACGTTTTCGGACAGATAAACCAGAGGTGAAATGTTACAGGGTTGCTATGCTACGGATGTGTGGCGGGCGAACGGGTTGCATATCCGGATTCGTCTCGTCGTTCTGAGCAACTTTCATGTAGAAAGTATTTTCATCTGAGCTACGGTTTATTTTATATTAATTTTTAAATATTTAATTCATTTTTAGAATTAATAGAATTAATTTAATTAGAAAATGTAATTATGACGTCAGCATGATGTCAGGGTGATGTCAGCAGTCAAATAGTCAGTTGACCTAGTCAAACTGACATGTGGGTCCCACTGTCATTGTCTAAGACTAACTAAGCAGGTTTAATTAGTTTAGTTAATTGATTAGGTTAATTAAACTCGATTAATTTAGTTATTTAATTTAGTTAATTAATTAATTAATTAATATTTTATTGTTTATTTATTTATTTTTTATATCTTTTTTTTGTTCTCAGGGCGTGGGCCCCGTTTGTCATTGGCCCAGAGGGGCCAAACGGGCGCTGGGCGGCTACGGGCGCAGGGGCTCGCGGTAGCCCGACCCGGCGGAAGCCGCGCAGGCATGGCTGGGCGCCGGCGTGGCGCGGGTTAACGGGGGGGTGGAGTGGAGCAGAGCCACGGGGCTCGCGGGCGCGAGCGCCGGCGGCCAGG
>NC_057796.1:44979927-44996366 GCF_018294505.1 Triticum aestivum
TCCTTTTTTTATGTTCTGTTTTCTTCTTTTTTTTATTCTATTACTTTTCTGTTTCCTTTTATTTTAGTTTTATAAAAATTTAAAAGCGACAACTCATTTGGTGTTATTAAATAGGTCACAGCCCCAAATATTTCGGCACTTTAAACAAAGTATTTTGCATTTGCTTATTATTTTAAAAAGCATTTTAGATAATTGTTGTATCGCTGTTTTAGTTTATTTAGTGCATTTAAGTATTTTATTAAAAGTTGATTTCTTCACCTACATTTATTATGGATTATTCGACACATTAGGAACAATTTAGTTTTGACTTTTGAAAACTTTAATTGTTTCGACTTTAATTCAAATATGAATTTGGATCGGTTCTGAACTAACGCGAGATTAGCAACAGTAAACGGGGTGACATGGCATCGTTAACGTGGGATTACTATAGCTTAATTATCCGTGCGTCACACCTCAGCAACCAATCCCAGGGGGCGAGGTTCTCTCCCGTACAACACCGCGAATGGCGACTTGCCCAGGCTTGAATGTGTGATGGTGTTATACCAGAACTCTGCGAGCGACAACCACTTGGACCACTGTTGCGGGGATGCTTGTGAGTAGCAACACAAGAATGTTTCAAGGCATTGGTTGACGCGCTCCGTCTGCCTGTCCGTTTGAGGGTGTCGAGCCGTGCTCAGAAGAAGCTCCGTTCCCGTAATCTTGAAGAGATGCTGCCAGAACCGGCTGGTGAAGAGAGGGTCACGGTCGGAAACGGCGTACCTAGGCATTCCGTGATGCTTGTAAATGTGATCCATGAACTGCTGAGCCACTGTTTGTGCGGTGAAGGGGTGCATGAGAGGCACGAAATGGGCATACTTGGTCAACTTATCGACGACCACCATGATGCAGTTATGCCGGCCGGACGGGGGCAAGCCGTCGATGAAGTCCATAGTGGCGAGCTCCCAAGGCTGATTTGATATTGGCAGGGGTTGTAGTAGTCCAGGGTAGCGGGATCTGTCGGGTTTAGCTTGCTGGCACGTGGAGCAGGTGCGGACGAACTCCCTGATAGTGCGACGCATGCCTGGCTAGGCGAAGTGTTGCTTGACTCGCGCCAGGGTGACTGGAAAACCTGAATGCCCCCCTGCCGCTGCGTCGTGCAGGGCTGAGGTGACCTTGGTCTGCAGCGCACGGTTCTGCCCCAGCCACAGTTTCCCTTTGTAGCGCAGCAGCCCTTGTTGCAGGGTGAAGGCCCCTTGTTGTGGTGCCGTGGCCAAGCTGGCGAGAAGTTTCTGGCATTGGGCATCCTCTGCGTACCCTTGTTGTACCTCTGTCGACCATGCGGGCTTGCATTCTGTGATAGCTAGAACATCCTCTTGGCGATCATGGTGGCGGCGAGAAAGGGCGTCAGCCACCTTGTTATCCTCTCCTTTCTTGTAGCAGATCCGGTATTGCAGGCCGAGCAACTTGGTGAATGCCTTGTGTTGCCAGACCGTTGACAAGCGTTGCTCTTCGAGGTGCACTAAACTTTTTTGGTCTGTTTTGGTCACGAATTCAGCCATCTGCAGATAGTGACGCCATTGGTCAACGGCCTGCAGAATTGCCATGCACTCCTCGTAAGTGGAGAGGCCTGCCGCCTTCGGACCCAGGGCCTTGCTAAGGAATGCAATGGGGTGGCCATCCTGCTGTAGCACTGCTCAAATCCCCTTGTCACACGCGTCGGTCTCGACCATGAAGGTTTTGCTGAAGTTGGGAAGGGCCAGCACCGGGGCCGAGATCAGAGCTTCCTTACGGGCTGTGAATGCCTGTTGACCTTCGTCTGTCCAAATGAAGAGCGACCCTTTTCGCAGCAGTTGTGTCAGGGGTTTGCAGATCAAACCAAAGTGGCGAACAAACTTCCTGTAGTAACCGGCGAGCCCCAGGAAGCCCCTGAGTTCCTTCACTGTTTCGGCTATTTCGGGCACTGGCCAGTCGCGTACGGTTGCAATCTTGCTCTCCTCGGTCGCCACCCCTGTTGGGGAACGTAGTAATTTCAAAAAAAATTCCTACGCACACGCAAGATCATGGTGATGCATAGCAACGAGAGGGGAGAGTGTTGTCCACGTACCCTCGTAGACCGACAGTGGAAGCGTTATCACAACGCGGTTGATGTAGTCGTACGTCTTCACGATCCGACCTATCAAGTACCGAACGTACGGCACCTCCGAGTTCTACACACGTTCAGCTCGATGACGTCCCTCGTACTCCGATCCAGCCGAGTGTTGAGGGAGAGTTTCGTCAGCACGACGGCGTGGTGACGATGATGATGTTCCACCGACGCAGGGCTTCGCCTAAGCTCCGCAACGGTATTATCGAGGTGTAATAGGGTGGAGGGGGGCACCGCACACGGCTAAGAGATCTCAAGGATCAATTGTTGTGTCTCTGGGGTGCCCCCTGCCCCCGTATATAAAGGAGCAAGGGGGAGGCAGCCGGCCAAGGGGAGAGGCGCGCCATAGGGGGGAGTCCTACTCCCACCGGGAGTAGGACTCCTCCTTTCCTTGTGGGAGTAGAAGAAGGGAAGGGGGAAGGAGAAAGAAGGAAGGGTGCGCCCCCCCTTCCCTAGTCCAATTCGGACCAGACCATGGGGAGGGGTGCGGCCACCTTTTGAGGCCTTTCTCTCCTTTCCCGTATGGCCCATTAAGGCCCAATACGAATTCCCGTAACTCTCCGGTACTCCGAAAAATACCCAAATCACTCGGAACCTTTCCGAAGTCCGAATATAGTCGTCCAATATATCGATTTTACGTCTCGACCATTTCGAGACTCCTCGTCATATCCCCGATCTCATCCGGGACTCCGAACTCCTTCGGTACATCAAAACTCAATAAAACTGTCATCGTAACGTTAAGCATGCGGACCCTACGGGTTCGAGAACTATGTAGATATGACCGAGACACGTCTCCGGTCAATAACCAATAGCGGGACCTGGATGCCCATATTGGCTCCCACATATTCTACGAAGATCTTTATCGGTCAGACCGCATAAGAACATACGTTGTTCCCTTTGTCACCGGTATGTTACTTGCCCGAGATTTGATCGTCGGTATCTCGATACCTAGTTCAATCTCATTACCGGCAAGTCTCTTTACTCGTTCCGTAACACATCATCCCGCAACTAACTCATTAGTCACAATGCTTGCAAGGCTTATAGTGATGTGCATTACCGAGTGGGCCCAGAGATACCTCTCCGACAATTGGAGTGACAAATCCTAATCTCGAAATACGCCAACCCAACAAGTACCTTTGGAGACACCTGTAGAGCACCTTTATAATCACCCATTTACGTTGTGACGTTTGGTAGCACACAAAGTGTTCCTCCGGTAAACGGGAGTTGCATAATCTCATAGACATAGGAACATGTATAAGTCATGAAGAAAGCAATAGCAACATACTAAACGATCGAGTGCTAAGCTAACGGAATGGGTCAAGTCAATCACGTCATTCTCCTAATGAGGTGATCTCGTTAATCAAATGACAACTTATGTCTATGGCTAGGAAACATAACCATCTTTGATTAACGAGCTAGTCAAGTAGAGGCATACTAGTGACACTCTGTTTGTCTATATATTCACACATGTATTATGTTTCCGGTTAATACAATTCTAGCATGAATAATAAACATTTACCATGATATAAGGAAATAAATAATAACTTTATTATTGCCTCTAGGGCATATTTCCTTCAGTCTCCCACTTGCACTAGAGTCAATAATCTAGTTCACATCGCCATGTGATTTAACATCAATAGTTCACATCACCATGTGATTAACACCCATAGTTCACATCGTCATGTGACCATCACCCAAAGGGTTTACTAGAGTCAGTAATCTAGTTCACATCGCTATGTGATTAACACCCAAAGAGTACTAAGGTGTAATCATGTTTTGCTTGTGAGATAATTTTAGTCAACGGGTCTGTCATATTCAGATCCGTAAGTATTTTGCAAATTTCTATGTCTACAATGCTCTGCATGGAGCTACACTAGCTAATTGCTCCCACTTTCAATATGTATCTAGACCGAGACTTAGAGTTATCTAGATTAGTGTCAAAACTTGCATTGACGTAACCTTTTACGACGAGCCTTTTGGCACTTCCATAATCGAGAAACATATCCTTATTCCAGTAAGGATAATTTTGACCGCTGTCTAGTGATCTACTCCTAGATCACTATTGTACTCCCTTGCCAAAATCAGTGTAGGGTATACAATAGATCTGATACACAGCATGGCATACTTTATAGAACCTATGGCCGAGGCATAGGGAATGACTTTCATTCTTATTCTATCTTCTGCCGTGGTCGGGTTTTGAGTCTTACTCAATTTCACACCTTGTAACACAGGCAAGAACTCTTTCTTTGACTGTTCTATTTTGAACTACTTCAAAATCTTGTTGAGGTATGTGCTTTGTGAAAGTCCAATTAAGCGTCTTGATCTATCTCTATAGATCTTGATGCCCAATATATACGCAGCTTCACCGAGGTCTTTCATTGAAAAACTCTTATTCAAGTATCCCTTTATGCTATCCAGAAATTCTATATCATTTCCAATCAGTAATATGTCATCCACATATAATATCAGAAATGCTACAGAGCTCCCACTCACTTTCTTGTAAATACAGGCTTCTCCAAAAGTCTGTATAAAACCAAATGCTTTGATCACACTATCAAAGCATTTATTCCAACTCCGAGAGGCTTGCACCAGTCCATAAATGGATCGCTGGAGCTTGCACACTTTGTTAGCTCCCTTTGGATCGACAAAACCTTCTGGTTGCATCATATACAACTCTTCTTCCAAAAATCCATTCAGGAATGCAGTTTTGACATCCATTTGCCAAATTTCATAATCATAAAATGCGGCAATTGCTAACATGATTCGGACAGACTTAAGCATCGCTACGGGTGAGAAGGTCTCATCGTAGTCAATCCCTTGAACTTGTCGAAAACCTTTCGCAACAAGTCGAGCTTTATAGACAGTAACATTACCATCAGCGTCAGTCTTCTTCTTGAAGATCCATTTATTTTCACTGGCTTGCCGATCATTGGGCAAGTCAACCAAAGTCCATACTTTGTTCTCATACATGGATCCCATCTCAGATTTCATGGCCTCAAGCCATTTTGCGGAATTTGGGCTCACCATCGCTTCTTCATAGTTCGTAGGTTCGTCATGGTCTAGTAACATAACCTCCAGAACAGGATTACCGTACCACTCTGGTGCGGATCTTACTCTGGTTCATCTACGAGGTTTAGTAATAACTTGATCTGAAGTTTCATGATCATCATCATTAACTTCCTCACTAATTGGTGTAGGTGTCTCAGAAACTGGTTTCAGTGATGAACTACTTTCCAATAAGGGAGCAGGTATAGTTACCTCATCAAGTTCTACTTTCCTCCCACTCACTTCTTTCGAGAGAAACTCCTTCTCTAGAAAATTTCCGAATTTAGCAACAAAAGTTTTTGCCTTCGGATCTGTGATAGAAGGTATACCCGACAGTCTCCTTTGGGTATCCTGTGAAGACACATTTCTCCGATTTGGGTTTGAGCTTATCAGGATGAAACTTTTTCACATAAGCATCGCAACCCCAAAATTTTAAGAAACGACAACTTTGGTTTCTTGCTAAACCTCAATTCATAAGGCGTCGTCTCAACGGATTTTGATGGTGCCCTATTTAACGTGAATGCAGCTGTCTCTAATGCATAACCCCAAAACGATAGTGGCAAATTGGTAAGAAACATCATAGATTGCACTATATCCAATGAAGTACGGTTATGACGTTCGGACACACCATTATGCTGTGGTGTTCCAGGTGGCACGAATTTGTGAAACTATTCCACATTGTTTTAACTGAAGACCAAACTCGTAACTCAAATATTTGTCTCCGCGATCAAATCATAGAAACCTTATTTTTTCGTCACGATGATTTTCTACTTCACTCTGAAATTCTTTGAACTTTTCAAATGCTTCAGACTTATGTTTCATCAAGTAGATATACCCATATCTGCTCAAATCATCTGTGAAGGTCAGAAAATAATGATACCTACTACGAGCCTCAATATTCATCGGACCACATACATCTGTATGTATGATTTCCAACAAATCTGTTGCTCTCTCCATAGTTCCGGAGAACGGCGTTTTAGTCATCTTGCCCATGAGGCATGGTTCGCAAGCATCAAGTGATTCCAAAATCCCATCAGTATGGAGTTTCTTCATGCGCTTTACACCAATATGACCTAAACGGCAGTGCCACAAATAAGTTGCACTATCATTATTAACTTTGCATCTTTTGGCTTCAATATTATGAATATGTGTATCACTACGATCGAGATCCAACAAACCATTTTCGTTGGCGTGTATGACCACAGAAGGTTTTATTCATGTAAACAGAACAACAATTGTTCTCTAACATAAATGAATAACCGTATTGCAATAAACATGATCAAATCATATTCATGCTCAACGCAAACACCAAATAACACTTATTTAGTTTCAACACTAATCCCGAAAGTACAGGGAGTGTGCGATGATGATCATATCAATCTTGGAACTACTTCCAACACACATCGTCACCTTGCCTTTTACTAGTCTCTGTTTATTCTGCAACTCCCGTTTTCGAGTTACTACTCTTTAGCAACTGCACCAGTATCAATTACCGAAGGGTTGCTATAAACGCTAGTAAAGTACACATCAATAATATGTATATCAAATATACCTTTGTTCACTTTTACTAGTCTCTGTTTATTCTGCAACTCCCGTTTCGAGTTACTACTCTTAGCAACTGAACCAGTATCAATTACCGAGGGGTTGCTATAAACACTAGTAAAGTACACATCAATAATCTGTATATCAAATATACCTTTGTTCACTTTGCCATCCTTCTTATCCACCAAATAGTTGGGGTAGTTCCTCTTCTAGTGACCAGTCCCTTTGCAGTAGAAGCACTTAGTCTCAGGCTTAGGACCAGACTTAGGCTTCTTCACTTGAGCAGCAACTTGCTTGCCGTTCTTCTTGAAGTTCCCCTTCTATCCCTTTGCCCTTTTCTTGAAACTAGTGGTCTCGTCAACCATCAACACTTGAAGTGGTCTCGTCAACCATCAACACTTGATGTTTTTCTTGATTTCTACCTTCATCGATTTCAGCATCACGAAGAGCTCGGGAATTACTTTCGTCATCCCTTGCATACTATAGTTCATCACGAAGTTCTATTAACTTGGTGATGGTGACTAGAGAATTCTGTCAATCACTATTTTATCTGAAAGATAAACTCCCACTTGATTCAAGCGATTGTAGTACCCAGACAATATGAGCACATGCTCACTAGTTGAGCGATTCTCCTCCATCTTTTAGCTATAGAACTTGTTGAAGACTTCATATCTCTCAACTCGGGTATTTGCTTGAAATATTAACTTCAACTCCTGGAACATCTCATATGGTCCATGACGTTCAAAACGTCTTTGAAGTCCCGATTCTAAGCCGTTAAGAATGTGCACTAAACTATCAAGTAGTCATCATATTGAGCTAGCCAAACGTTCATAACGTCTGCATCTGCTCCTGCAATTGGTCTGTCACCTAGCGGTGCATCAAGGACATAATTTTTCTGTGCAGCAATGAGGATAATCCTCAGATCACGGATCCAATCCGCATCTTTGGTACTAACATCTTTCAACATAATTTTTCTCTAGGAACATATCAAAAATAAACACAGGGAAGCAACAACGCGAGCTATTGATCTACAACATAATTTGCAAAATACTATCAGGACTAAGTTCATGATAAATTTAAGTTCAATTAATCATATTACTTAAGAACTCCCACTTAGATTGACATCCCTCTAATCCTCTAAGTGATCACGTGATCCATATCAACTAAACCATGTCCGATCATCACGTGAGATGGAGTAGTTTCAATGGTGAACATCACTATGTTGATCATATCTACTATATGATTCACGCTCGACCTTTCGGTCTCCGTGTTCCGAGGCCATATCTGTTATATGCTAGGCTCGTCAAGTTTAACCTGGGCATTCCGCGTGTGCAACTGTTTTGCACCCGTTGTATTTGAACGTAGAGCCTATCACACCCGATCATCACATGGTGTCTCGGCACGAAGAACTTTCGCAACGGTGCATACTCAGGGAGAACACTTATACTTTGATAATTTAGTGAAGGATCATCTTATAATGCTACCGTCAAACAAAGCAAGATAAGATGCATAAAGGATTAACATCACATGCAATCAATATAAGTGATATGATATGGCCATCATCTTGTGCTTGTGATCTCCATCTCCGAAGCACCGTGCTTGTGATCTCCATCTCCGAAGCACCATCATGATCACCATCGTCACCGGCGCGACACCTTGATCTCCATCGTAGCATCGTTGGCGTCTCGTCAATCTTATGCTTCTACGACTATCGCTACCGCTTAGTGATAAAGTAAAGCATTACATGGCGATTGCATTGCATACAATAAAACGACAACCATATGGCTCCTGCCAGTTGCCGATAACTCGGTTACAAAACATGATCATCTCATACAACAAATCATATCACATCATGTCTTGACCATATCACATCACAACATGCCCTGCAAAAACAAGTTAGACGTCCTCTACTTTGTTGTTGCAAGTTTTACGTGGCTGCTACGGGCTTAGCAAGAACCGTTCTTACCTACGCATCAAAACCACAACGATAGTTTGTCAAGTTGGTGTTGTCTTAACCTTCGCAAGCGGGCGTAGCCACACTCGATTCAACTAAAGTGAGAGAGACAGACACCCGCCAGTCACCTTTAAGCAATGAGTGCTCGCAACGGTGAAACCAGTCTCGCGTAAGCGTACGCGTAATGTCGGTCCGGGCCGCTTCATCTCACAATACCGCTGAACCAAAGTATGACATGCTGGTAAGCAGTATGACTTATATCGCCCACAACTCACTTGTGTTCTACTCGTGCATAGCATCAACGCATAAAACCTGGCTCTAATACCACTGTTGGGGAACGTAGTAATTTCAAAAAAAAAATCCTACGCACACGCAAGATCATGGTGATGCATAGCAACGAGAGGGGAGAGTGTTGTCCACGTACCCTCGTAGACCGACAGCGGAAGCGTTATCACAACGTGGTTGATGTAGTCGTACGTCTTCACGATCCGACCGATCAAGTACCGAACGTACGGCACCTCCGAGTTCTACACACGTTCAGCTCGATGACGTCCCTCGAACTCCGATCCAGCCGAGTGTTGAGGGAGAGTTTCGTCAGCACGACGGCGTGGTGACGATGATGATGTTCCACCGACGCAGGGCTTCGCCTAAGCTCCGCAACGGTATTATCGAGGTGTAATATGGTGGAGGGGGGCACCGCACACGGCTAAGAGATCTCAAGGATCAATTGTTGTGTCTCTGGGGTGCCCCCCTACCCCCGTATATAAAGGAGCAAGGGGGAGGCAGCCGGCCAAGGGGAGAGGCGCGCCATAGGGGGGAGTCCTACTCCCACCGGGAGTAGGACTCCTCCTTTCCTTGTGGGAGTAGAAGAAGGGAAGGGGGAAGGAGAAAGAAGGAAGGGTGCGCCCCCCTTCCCTAGTCCAATTCGGACCAGACCATGGGGAGGGGTGCGGCCACCTTTTGAGGCCTTTCTCTCCTTTCCCGCATGGCCCATTAAGGCCCAATACGAATTCCCGTAACTCTCCGGTACTCCGAAAAATACCCGAATCACTCGGAACCTTTCCGAAGTCCGAATATAGTCGTCCAATATATCGATTTTTACGTCTCGACCATTTCGAGACTCCTCGTCATATCCCCGATCTCATCCGGGACTCCGAACTCCTTCGGTACATCAAAACTCAATAAAATTGTCATCGTAACGTTAAGCGTGCGGACCCTACGGGTTCGAGAACTATGTAGACATGACCGAGACACGTCTCCGGTCAATAACCAATAGCGGGACCTGGATGCCCATATTGGCTCCCACATATTCTACGAAGATCTTTATCGGTCAGACCGCATAACAACATACGTTGTTCCCTTTGTCACCGGTATGTTACTTGCCCGAGATTTGATCGTCGGTATCTCGATACCTAGTTCAATCTCGTTACCGGCAAGTCTCTTTACTCGTTCCGTAACACATCATCCCGCAACTAACTCATTAGTCACAATGCTTGCAAGGCTTATAGTGATGTGCATTACCGAGTGGGCCCAGAGATACCTCTCCGACAATTGGAGTGACAAATCCTAATCTCGAAATACGCCAACCCAACAAGTAACTTTGGAGACACCTGTAGAGCACCTTTATAATCACCCATTTACGTTGTGACGTTTGGTAGCACACAAAGTGTTCCTCCGGTAAACGGGAGTTGCATAATCTCATAGTCATAGGAACATGTATAAGTCATGAAGAAAGCAATAGCAACATACTAAACGATCGAGTGCTAAGCTAACGGAATGGGTCAAGTCAATCACGTCATTCTCCTAATGAGGTGATCTCGTTAATCCAATGACAACTTATGTCTATGGCTAGGAAACATAACCATCTTTGATTAACGAGCTAGTCAAATAGAGGCATACTAGTGACACTCTGTTTGTCTATATATTCACACATGTATTATGTTTCCGGTTAACACAATTCTAGCATGAATAATAAACATTTATCATGATATAAGGAAATAAATAATAACTTTATTATTGCCTCTAGGGCATATTTCCTTCAACCCCTTCCGCGCTGATGTGGTGGCCCAAGTACGTCAGTTGCTGTTGCGCAAACAGGCATTTGGATTCATTCACTTGCCATTGATCTTTCTTTAACAGCCCGAGCACCTCTTCCAAGTCTCTCATGTGATCTTCAAAGGTAGCACTGAATACCAGGATGTCGTCGAAGAAGACGAGCACACATTTGCGGGACACAGGTGATAGGGTGACATTCATCGCTCCCTGGAAGGTAGCTGGTGTATAGGCAAGCCCGAAGGATATGACTCTGTATTCGTAGTGCCCGCTGTGTGTCTGGAAGGCCGTCTTCGGTGCCTCGCCTTCTGCCAACCGGATTTGATGGTACCCCGAACGGAGGTCCAACTTAGAGAACCAGCGTGAACCAGATAGCTCATCCAAGAGCTCGTCAGTGACTAGGATTGGGAAGGTTGTCTTGCATGTCAGGGCGTTGAGACGCCGGTAATCAACGCACAAGCGCCAAGTCAGGTCCTTCTTGCGCACCAGGACCACGGGTGAGGAAAAGGGGCTTTGACTGATCTGTATGATCCCTTTCCGCAGGAGGTCAGGCACTTGTCGCTCGATTTCTGTCTTGAGGGCTGGGGAGTAGCGGTAGGGACGGATAGCAAAGGGTTGGGCGCCTGGTAGCAGGGGTATGCGGTGATCACACGCCCGTTTTGGGGGCAACCCCGTTGGTTCATCAAATACTTCCTTGTAGCGGCTGAGCAATTCTGCCACTTGGGGAGGCATGGGCAGAGGCTCTTGTTGAATCACCCGTCACAACTGGAGGATGAGCAAGCTGGCATTCTCTTTGCACAACGCCTGGAGTTGCAGGGCCGAGACTGGGGAGCACAAGTGTCATTGCTGGGTAGGCCTTGCAAGCGAATGAGGCTCCTATGGTGTTGGAATTCGACATATTTCTTTTCCCAGTCAACTTGCATTGGGTTGTGGCTCTCTAGCCAATCCATGCCGAGGATGATGTCGTAGCTGTGTAGTGGAAGAACCTTCAGGTTGCAGCGAAATTCCTGACCGTGGCTCCACCACGGGCAGTCCGGGACCTCGTGAGTGTAGGCCAGCTCCCCTCCATCCGCTACGCGCACCCGGAGACGGCGCGCGAGAGGGACTGACCGGATCTCTCCCCGGACCAAGTCGTGTCTGATGAAGGAAGACGAGCTACCCGAATCGACGAGCAGCAGCACCTTGGTGTCGCCCAGCCATCCTTGCAGCTGCAACGCTTTTGGGGAAGCCGTGCCCTCCAGCGCATGGCACGAGATGGCTGCGCAGTTAGCATCCTCTTAGTTGCTCCTCGATGGGCAGGGTGCTGCTGTCCTCTGTCTCCAGCATTTGAAGCAGCTCCTCGATGACATGGAGGGGAACATTGGCGGGGTAGTGGTGATCGCGCCCCCAACGTTCGCCCCAGGTGAAGCAGAGGCCTTTAGCGCGCCGGTAGGCGCGTAGAGCAGCAACCTTGTCCGCGTCCTGGGCGGGCCGCGCGGCCTCTAGGGCATGCCGATCTTCAGCTCCAGCCAGCCCCCCACCTCGAGGAGGAGCGGCCGGCAGCGGCAGGGGTGCTGTCCGGACAGCAGCCCTGGGTGTCGGCGCGTTGGAGCGGCGCGGTCGTTCACGTCGGAAGCCCTCCGCAAGCTCCTCTTGCAGCAGGGCCAGTGATCCGGCCGCCTCCAGATCGACGGGACGCTGGATCAGCACGACGGCTCGGATGTCGTCACGCAAACCCTCCACAAACCTTGTCAAAAAATACAGGGGGTGAATAGCTTCAGAGTAAGACAACAAATGGTTCATCAGTGCATTAAATTGCTCGATATACTCCGCAACGGAACCAGTTTGTCTAGTTGCTGGTGTTGGTCGCGCCCAAACTTGCTACAAAGGAATTCGCAAAACCCCTCCCAATTAAGGTCGGAGACCTTGCGCTGAACTGAGTGCAGCCAAATGGCCGTGGTAGTGGAGAAGTTCAACATGGACATGGGCAACCAGAAGGACTGGTCAACCCCATACATGGCGAAGTATTGCTCGCACATCACCTTCCACAGCCGTGCGTTTTCCCCGTCGAATTGCGGAAATGCCATGGGTGGAAACGTGTGGCTGCTGCCCCCACCCGCGGAAGCAGATGCGTAACCCCCAACCGACAGAGGGCTGGTGAACGGAAACGGTGAGGAGGGAGCGGGGGCCTGCGACGGAGGAGCGGGCGGGCACTGTGACTGACCTGTGCCCGGGGTAGTTCCTGAGAACTGCCCCCGGGATTGCAGATGCTCGCCGTGGCCATTGGGCCTGGAGGAGGGCCTCCATGGTGCGATCGGAGCGATCGGCGCGGCGGCCTTGTTCTTGTCCGCCGCCCTGCCAGCCGGCTCGGGTATGTCGATGATGACGTGGGGCTGGTATCCTGGCACCGCTCGTTGGAGCGCCCCGACTGCCTCCTGCAGGTCGGAGACGCGGGCCTCGAGCTCCGGCTTCCACTCCTGGATGGCCTCCACCTTGGAGTTCAGGTCGCGGATGGACTCCTTGATGTCTCCAGAGAACTCACCCAAGAGCTCTCTCATGAATTTCTTGGCTTCGTCGTCCATGGCCAATCGCCGCTGCTTCTCCTTCCGCGTCTCGATGATCGAGCGAAAGGTAGGGGCCAGATTTGCGGGGGAAGGTGGGGAAAAGGTGGCTCTAGATACCAATTGATAGGAACTACTAGTGTGCTCACTCTCAAATCACAGGAAATCAGTCGAGTTACATGCTCAGCGAGCCAGATCTAGAAGGAAGGAGGAAAGTAGCTATCAGCCGCCGCCGCCGCCAGGTTCGTGATCCTTTGGGATACCCTAGCCCTTGGGAGGGGGCGGGGGTTAAATACAGGTAGGTCTTCACTTGCGCGGGCCGCTCACCCACTCGGGCCCAGTGAACTTGCTGTTGGGCTTCCACTCGCGCCTGGGCCTGGTGGGCTCCTCCTCCTGTGGTGGTTCGGTGTCACTTGAGGTGGCCTCTTCCGGGCCTGTTCCCTGGGTGCCGCTGACATCCTGCTACCTACCAATACGCCAATGTGAGCTTCTTACAGACATTGTTTCCCTCTGCTCCTGCTAACTCTCCCTGCCCTTGTATGCAAGATTGTACGATCTGCTTCGTTTCCTTGCTGCATTTTTTTTCCGGTACATAAACCTTTGACTAACTGAAGAGAAAATGTTCTTTAGGTTGGTAGTATGAATGATGGTTACAGTGAGTTCTGTACTTACATTTCTAGCTAGCTTTGAGCGAATGTGATGATGAAGCTGTTGCTCTGCAGTATTTTTAGATTAATTTTGTGTTGTTTTCTATATATTGCATTCTCACTACCATGCTTAATTATTTACAGGGCCATTAGAACATGTAACTTGAGTCTAGCGCCGCCTACCCAACAAGAATTGCATAGACTTCATTGTGGAAATCTGAATGTAGATGCTACTGTGACATAGGCAGGCACTTCACTGCAGCGAAGATGTGATCCCCCAGGTAATACCTCCTCTCTTTGATTCATTCATCTTGACTGCATATGGCGGCGAGGCGAGGCGAGCTCGGGACGGGCCTCCATGGCAGCGAGGTTTTTCTGGGGTTGTGCATGTCGAGCCTGTTTGGCTGTTTATGAGCAGGCTACACTATAGTCGATCAAGCCCTTGCAAGATAGTAATGCATTGCTATAGGGGGGTTCATGTTGTAGTGCGATTCGTAATTTTGTATGGTTTGTCTCAGATCTGATAGAGAAGAGACCCACCCCGGTGACCTCCTACAGCCATGGTCGATGGCAGCCCCGGCAACGAGTGACTCACGGTCACAGGAGAGAAGGATCTTCGTACCCTAGCAAGCTCGCTGGAGACGGATCCATAGGAGCGCAACCAGCAGCTCAAGTAGTTTTACCCGTGCAACCATCCTGCTAATTCGCTAGACCTGAAGAATACCGACGAGTCGACGGACACAGGACGTTCCTGCAGGCTGTATGTGTTTGTTCTGTTTCTCACTGTGTCTTCTATTTCTAATTCAATTGCTTCTCAAATAGTTTGTGTAGACTGTATGGTTTGATTAGAAAAGAAAAAATCGTTGATTTAATCGTTCACCTGAAGTGACTTTGTTGCACTTTTGATGAATTTTTCTGTATCTAAACTTCTGAATTTTGTACGAATGTGAAAATCTTGCAACCAAAATAAAAGTACAGGGATCGCGTGCAATTCACGTGTTGTGTTGTCTTTTGCCCTGAACAATTAGAGTTAGTTGTCGCTTATTTGATGTTTGGGCACGACAATATTTTAGGACGGCCATTATGTTGGCTGGCGTCTGCTGTGCTAACCATCGGGACTATTTTTTAATCTTGGTAATTTGGGAAGAGATGTCTTAGTTAGATATCAACTACAAAAACTGTATGCTGTCAATGTACATTCACTGAAACAAGGTCACTCCTACTAATCTTGCTCTCCAGGCCTGGTGGCAGGATGCTTGGTCAAGCATGCAGGGTGAGCAAAAGAAAACTAGGAACGCTTTTATCTCTCTGGTCATCTAGAGCATATGGAGGAAGCAAGATAGCGGGCTTTGACAGTGTCTTCACACCGCCCCAGAGGGGGTGCCACTGAGGGCTTTCTTATGGAACACGGTGCAATGTGGTTTTATGCACGCCTATAAGCAGGCTACCCTGCACGCGGGTCTTCTACTGCTTTCTCGGGCCTATTACTTCCCCCTGAGATGCTTCCAAGGGTTCTATTATGCTCCATTGTATTTTTTTTTCTTTGCCGAAAAAGGGTTCCCCCCCGCTTTGTATACAAAGCAACCAACCGAACCATACAGGGATAGGTGCTGGGGCGGAAGCAGCACAGTCACGCCCAAAAGAAACGACAGAGAAAGAACAAAGAAACAAATGCCGACAACGGCGAATCAACAAAACGAAGAAGCCTCGCGACCACTTCGCCCACCAGGATCTTCCACTAGGCTCCAAGACTCCGGAGCGCCGGCACCTATCAACACCTCCAAGAAGGATCACGATGATGAGGACGCTGCTGCCAAGGGTTTCCCCCGGTACACGACGAGGCAAAAGGAAGGGTAGCCCCCGACGCCCTCCCGAAAGGTCAGGTGGCGCCCACAGGCGTCACCGCGCCGGTGTCGGACACGCCGACAGGGGTTTCCCCCGATCCCAACCCGCACCTCGGGAACTCCAGATCCAGCCACCAGACCAACCACTACCCTGCGCCAACGCGGACATGAGGCCCCCACGCCGTCTCACCACGGCACCGCGAAGTGAGGACAACACGGCGAAGAATCACAGCCGGGACTAGGGCATCGGCATCGTCGGCACGCGGGAGGGCCCTACCTCCACCGTCCGCGACGGTAGCCGTTCGGACGCAATAGCAGGAGCACACCAAGCCCATGGGCCCACAGGCCCGGCCGAGCCCTCGTGGGCCCGTAAAGCTCCCGCCTTCGCGCTGTTGCCGGCACGCCGTCGACGCCGACGCCCACATCCGAGCCGCTCCTCCTCCTCCTCACCGCGCCGCAGACAACGAGGCCACACTGGGGAGCCGGCCTACTAGGACCCAGATGGGGCCCGCCGGGCCCAGATCTGGACCGGGGTCGCGACGACGGCCACCCAGCACCACCACGCCGCCCCGCCGCCAAGGAGCGGCGCCGACACCACGCCTGTCGCCGACCACCGCCGCAGGGCAGCCGGACCGCAGCCACACTGAGCTGCACCGCCGCCGCCTCCCTGCCCCAGGAAGGGAGCACGCGCGC
>NC_057796.1:44996808-45010150 GCF_018294505.1 Triticum aestivum
GCCGGGGGCGACCGCCGGCGGCGGCGAGAGCAAAAGGGGGAGGAGGGGGCCCGCGGAAGAGGGGCACGAGCTCCGCCCTGACCACCTCCCGGGGAGGCGGCGCGAGGCGGGTCTGGACGGGGGAGAGGGGAGGGAGGAAGGGGGCGGAGGTGGGGCGCGGGGCCGGCAGCCGGCGGCGGCGGGAGGACGGGAGGGGGAACCCTAGTCGCCTAGTCGCGGGAGCGCCCGAGGGAGCGTCAGGCCCAAACTCCCTAAAGCATATTTTTTTTCTTTTTTGATTGCTTTTCCTTCTCTGTTTCTTTTCTTTATATGCAAGGCCATAAATTGTTACTATGCATCCTTGCTCATACAGAAAATTACTTCAAAATACACATGCTTCTAAAAATGCACATCCTTTTCAAAACTATGTATATCTTATTATCAAAGGTTATAAGGCAGAATGTGTTTCCCACGACTAAAACAAGTAATACATTGTACTTTTTTCAAAGCACACGTGGAATTAGCGGGGTCCTTCAGGTATTTCAAGGGAAAAAAACAGAATCTGTTTAACTAATTTTCTATATTGCTTATTTATGCATTTGTGACCATAGCTTTCCACTTTAGCTCATAAACTGGATGGCAAAATAGATTTGCCCACTTCATATCTATGTTGTCTAATTAGGAAAATAGAGTTTGTTTTATAGCTGATGCTTAATATGTTTTATCGACCGGTGAATGCTCAACTTTAGCTCATAAACTGGATGGAAAATACTAATTTTGATGAGGCTTTTGCCACTTATTGTTTTATGGTTGTCTAGACAGCTGATGGCATGCTTCTTTCTTGCTAATTGTCAATTCTTTTGTACAGGGTCCCTCAGCTACTTATGCTTTGCTAGACAATGAGAGTATGTAGATAGCATGTATGGTTTTTACATTGTTTTGCGCAGGTTGAGATGCATCACACGATGTTCTCCTTTTACATTTATGAGTATTACAGAGTCCTTTCTTTTTTCACAAGGGGCGGTACCTGTGCCATTTGATTCGAAGGACTAAGAGTTGATCACAAAGGGGTAGCATTCAGGATATACACACACAAAAGAGTATAAAACCAAATTATATGATGTAATTGACCACTATTTCTATTAACTTCTCCTGTACACAATGTTCACAAGTTCATGTATTAAGTACATTTTATTGTGTCACTTGTGTTTACTTTTTTTCAATGCAAGTTTACAGCTACTCGGAGTTCCTAATTGTAGACTCAACTATCTTAACCTACCGATGATCTAATTTGTGGCATTATTATCTTAAGAAAATATTTGCATTTAATTTCCTTTATATATAAGGGGTATAAGTTCTTACCAAATGTACTCAAATATACGGTTATTGAAAAAATGCAAATATTTTTAACACGAACATGGTTTTAAACGGGTCTTTGCACCATTTGGCGCAACTGGTCATCTAGTTCCTATAAAACTACCTGCTTACTTCACACTAACCTGGCTAACAGAGAACACATATGAGCACAAAGAGGGGCATCAGTGCTTGCCTACAATTGTACTTGGATAACATAGTTGTGCATCAGCATGTCACACTACAAAGAACAAAAAGGTAGAATAAGACAGCAGAGGCTTTCATTGCTTTTCCGTTAGTTCAGATGCAGGATCATCTCATGCCAACTATTCTTGATCATAATTAAATATTAACATCAACAATATGCAAGAGCATAGTGCATTTAGTGCATCATTTTATGTTTATACAATATACATGATGATCAATCAAGTACCATATGTTAAGAACTGAAGCCTCTATAACATAAGTTGAATTTGAAGATTGCAGAAACTATGAGAAGCAGATGGAATTGCAAATAGTTTATAAAAAAATGAAAACATAAGTAACAAAGAAGGCCACTTGTATCTTCAAATAGCACAGGTCCCTGCAAATCTTCTAAAGCATTGTGGCATATTGTTAATCCAAAGGACACTAACAAAATTCCAAGAACTAAAGGAAGTTGGTGTGGCTCACATTTAGCTTTACTTGAAGATAACAAATCTGCTTATGACCAGATAATAAAATACCAGCAAGCTCATCTAGCTGCAGCCAGCGAGGTCTGAATGCCGAGTTCTCTAAAGAAAGAATAGGAAAATCCTTAGCGATCTTGAAACTTTTCAGTTCAAAAAGACATAGTAGTACAGTAGCATTTTGAGCTAAAGAAATCTTTAAATAAAGAAAACTTGCAATCTGGAAACTTTTCAGTTCAAGAAGGCATAGTAGTATAGTAACATTTTGAGCTGAAGAAATCTTTAAATAAGGAAAACTTGCTTTGGTGATGTCCTTGTGTAGGAATTGCAAATAATAATTCCAAATTTTTATTATACTTTGAAAAAGGAAGCATCCATTATTACAGCACGAAGATATGAGAAAACCAAGCCTATAAGAATCTAATCTGTCATTTACAACATAGTAGTGGTACCTGAAATTAAAATGTACCAAGACATGAAAATTTCACTTTTGCCTTAGAGGACTACATACAGAATTCTGAGATGATGTGGGAAGAAAGATCACCGAGCTATTTCAGATCCTGTAAATTGAAGGTTGTTTCATATCCTGCAGCCGAAATAACATAAAGCAAAAGCAGTAAAATTATAATTAGACCGTCTAAGTTAAATAGGTAAATGTGCAGCGAGAATGTTGAAAAAACAAAGACGCCGCTCAAATCCCCTCGTATCCACAAATTCACAAGCTAACTGCACATTATAGGAAGTACTTTGCATTGAGGAAAAATGATAATTGCTTCGATAGTTCGGTAGACGCAAAATTTTATGGATATTTGCTCACATATCTAAATGCCATGCTTCTTGTGCTTCATATGTAGCTAAAATTCCTTGTGATGTTTTCTAGAACAAGGAACAAATCATGTTTCTTGTGGGCCTTGAGAACTCAAATGTAATATGTGCCATTGTCATCATGTTTTTCGTATCCACAAAATATATAGAGTTAACATAATAGTAAGATGGTTTAGTTATAGTTGGTCGGATTTGCCTTTAAATCAATTTAACACTATGAATGACTTGAAATAGTCTAATGCTCCAGATACAGTTTCATTTGTTGGGATTGGAATTCAAATTAAAGGGAATAGGATGTGAGCATCAAGAAGGTGAGAACATATCCTCCAATTCACAGATTCACTTATTTTCTTCAGTAGAGATATGTTTCTCAGCTTCTCCAAATACCATGTGACATGAATTTACGATTAAATATCATGAGATCAAGGACAATGTAAATCTAGTGTTCAATGACGTACCTGACAGGAAGGTCAGGGAACTGTACCACCAAGCCCCATGCCAGTATAGTTTCTAGCATCTCGACTCTTTCCCGTGATATTGAAAAGCTCGACATCAAAATTAAATAACATCAAAAAATATTTTTTATCAGGCTTGACTCCATGATCCAGAAAATCTAAACATTATAAGATAGTGTAGCACATGTGCTCCTGGGAATACAAGACACAGATTTTGCAGAAAAGAAATGCAAAGCTACAAAATTGGCACCTGAAATGAACTTTTCCCATCAGCTCAAGTAGCATAGGCCTTCATATGCAACATGATGGAATTTAAGTGTGGGATGACAGATGAAGCAGCTGGCACCATCAGCCCACATATTCCAAGCAATGCAGCGGTGTAGACTAAACACAACATGCTGGATTTACCTCCACCAGTTGGACCAGTCAGAATAAACAAAGAGGGAATGTTAACATCGTTCAGTATTGCATTCCATTGATTAGTATCAAGCCAGTAAGGAAAGAGTCTTAATAAATCCATTTCTCTTGACCTTTCTTCCGTGCTATAATCCTGCATAAACAATCCACACTTAAGTAGTCAAGTTTACAACATCATAAGAATAAGTAAATATGTTAGTGGTAGAGAAGAGATTGGAACACTTATGTTCATCAGAAAGGAACATTTCATCTGGCAGCTATGTTGCTTGGTACAGATCACGGATATACACAAAGGATGGTCTTGGTCCAACAAAACTATGCTAAACTCTTTATGATCAAAATTAAATCAAGATTAAGTGTATCATTGTATACTTGACATCTAACAATACTGAAGAACACAATAGAAATTCAAATGAGTGAAACATCCAGCTAAAAAATATGTTCTTGCACTGAATCAACAAGACCCAAGAGCTAAAGGTTTGGTTCCAGTGCACTATTTGAATTTCCCGTGCATGATGCCCTAGTTCTACTTCAGTCTTCTGTATCCACGTTATTTGTAGCAAAGAAGAATAGGGCTAATTCCTCTCTTATAAAGCTAGTAATAAGGGACTGCGTTATTATGAGAGCAGATCAGGTACTCCACATCTAATCATTTCAATATTTTGATGCCGGTACTGATTGGTTGACTACAAAACTGCAAACCATGTGGATGGAAAATTACACACAGAAGGGAAACTCACTGGATACTGGACCACCTAGTGTCAGTCAGGGCTTCTAAACTCGGGATAAATAAAACAATATAAATTTCAGAACCAAAAGAATGCATGACCCATCAGATATTATAAGCAGCAAATCAGCTCAAGACAAAAGGGCATGGAATCCTGAGCTCAAGATTAAATTCCAGTATAAATTGCAGGTACCACAAACCCATCTGGAGATGACAAGAAACAAATCAATGTGGCATTCCCGTTCCACAAACGGGCGGCCAGGGGGGCGCTGCTGCAGAGGCCGAGCTCCTCCGCGGGGATGACGTGGTCGAGGCTGGGACGGGGAGGACATGGCGGGCAGGCGAGGGGGAAGCCAGGAAGGCGGCATGGGGAAGGCGGCGCACCTTTAGCACCGGTCTTACCCGATCTCCGTCGTCTTGCCGTCGTTGCAGACTGATTGGCCGCGAATCCAGCGCATCCGACCACTTCATCGCCCCGTCAACACCAGGCCGGTCCTTCGCTAGATGGGCATGAAGACAAATCAGGAGTGGAGAGTAAGAAGGATTAAGAAACTGCTGGTCGGTTACTCACCGCGTCCCTGGGCTCCAAATCCGGCGAAGAATCGGTTGGCCACCCAACCTGCTCGCCCCCTTAAATCTCAGCTCACTGCAGCCGCAAGGCCCCCACGGGGAAGAGGCGGAGGAGAGAAACGAGGAGAGGAGAGATTGCGTGTGGGGGTGAAGAGGCAGTGAAGAGGGCTCCTTTGTCTTTTTTCAGGACGAATCGGCAGAGAAGGCAGCAATTGCCAAATTGTTTTATCCTTGATGCGTACGTGAATGTTTTGGATTTCTCTCCCGGCACTCAAAGGTTCTACCACATCTTATTTTATATACTCCCTCCGTCCCATATTATAAAAGCGTTTTTTACACTACATTCTTATAATATGGGACGGAGGGAGTACTTAAGAAGTTCATCTCCACTACAATATTTATTTTAACATGCAAGCTGTCCACATCAGCAATCATGCCATCTAAGCAAAAATTGATTTCATTTGCAGCCACATCATCACTAATCTCTACAGCTGGCGCCCATACAATTCCATCACCAAATCGTGGGACTCCGCTTTTCCTTGGTACGCAACGATCCTGGTCACCGAAGCGACCGGACGTTCCATAGGATTCAATTTTCCCTACGCACACATCCTGGTCACTGAACCAACTCACCGTTTCCTTAGAATTTACTACTCCACTTGATGCGCTGCAGTACTGGTCACCCAAGAAATCCATCGTTTCCTATTCCTAACGAACGACGCATCCCTTTTATAACGACCCATCCCTTTTATAACTGGCGGCACTTCTCGACGCATCTTCTCTCACTTCCGGCGCATCACATCTTCCCACCTACTCCTATTTCTTATCGAGTTGTCGCTGTGGGCACCGAGCTCCGGCGCGAGCAACCTCGATGCCAAGATGGGGTTGGATGATGTGCCCTCGCACTGTGCCTGGACGAAACCGTAGTTCATCGTCCACCCGCCAAATCTTGCCCCCGCCTGCCGTACAGCCCTCAGTGCCTCTTCCTTTTCCTCCTAGCTGGAGCACGCCGAGCCGTTCAGCATGGTGTGCGGTGGTAGAGGAACAAGAGGGCGTATTTGCAATTGGGATCTGCTCGCATGTACGTACGCACCAAACTACTTTCCTTACTCATGTCTTTCATGTTTTCTCAACATCGCTAGCGCCACCTTAAGCCCGTGGAATTTTGTTGCAGTGTGCAAACTGAACGCCTCCCTATCCGCATAAATGTGTTCCGTGTGCAAGTTAGATGGGGAACGCATGACTCTTTTCCTAATTCTTTTTTCATTATCGAATCTAAAGGTCAATAATGATATTATTGATATATATTGCACTTGATCTTGAATTAGTAACCTTAACCATCACATATTAGGATTGAATGGTCTGTTTTGCTGCATTTTATAAATATCTATGAATTGGGTTTTGTTCGGAAAAAATTGGAACTGTACTTCTAGCAGCAGTAAGCACTCCACTGGCCGATCTCTTCATATCTGTTATTTGTCGATCTCCCAACAGTTTGTTAATTAAAGAGGGGAGAATGGATGAAGAAGTGTTAGAATAAATCCGAGGCATACCGTTGATCATCCAAGGACCTAGCAATCACACGAGCACGACACCGAGATTTGTTAACGAGGTTCACCGATATGGCTACGTCCCCGGGGCCTGACTACGGGCGCTCCTCCCCTGACACCGTCACAATACCGCACACCGGCCACCCGGGCGCCGGCACACACCGCCGGCTCCCCCTTGCGCGTCTGTGCTATTATGTTGGCATAGGTTACATCGTGTGTCTACCCACACTATATATGAGAGGCCTAGGATACAAGTGTCCTAACTGGACACGACTCCACATCCTATGTAAACACAATACAACTCATAGTCCAACTGTAACCTACCTTGTACACAATATTCGACACAACTCTAACAAACTCCACCTTGGCGAATATTCTCCACCACCTTGAATTCGTCCATGCATCAAACTTCCGTGTACATTGGATTTGAGTTTATCCTATGAGTACCGCTGCTACTCCAAAGACTCCATATGACTCCACCTGCAACTTGTAGTCCCTTCTTTTCTTGACCACAGTCAACGATCGAGCAAAATTAAGTTTCTCTTTACTCTAGTCCGTGCTCCCAACTTTCAGAGTATCCGTCCAACGCCATCACACACTGATCACTGACCTGCGTGAAAGTGAACAACTCACATATTGGATGCCACACATAAGAGTTACCTGAACAAAACATCACCGCTCCTTTCTTGACCACCTGTCTGAGACTTGTAGGAATTTCACCGTTGTTTGTAGTCATTCCGAGTCAAATTCGCAGTTGTCTCACCACATGTATGACCACCAGAGCCCTGGCCCGTCTCCATGCCCCCCGTGCGTACCGCACGCCTCGCCGCTATTACCGCGTCGAGGCTCTGCTGTCCCGGTCAAGTATCAAGGGCCGCGAAACCACACCACTCAACCCCCACTGCAGAGTACCACCGACCATCGCCGACCGGTGACGAGTTTCACGCTTCCATCAGACCACTGGGCTCCAGTCCGAACTGCATATCACTCACTTTTCCCCCTGGTGAATAGGCTTCGATTCCCTGGATCCTTACATCGTAGCCCCTCAATGCAGCTCCACCTTCAACATGACTCCATGGTGGTTGTACTTGCCACCCCGCGCCTCGTCGACTCCAAACTCTCATGTGCACCGTCTTGAATCAACCCTGCGCCATAGTCTTGTCGAAGCCACACAAACCTCGGGGCCTGCGCCACGTGTTTCCACGTCCCAAAAGTCGGTCACCATCAGCATCACGCTCCTATGTCGTCAACGTCGATCCCATCACCGTGTTCTGTACCAACCGACTCGCGTCGATCCGTCAGACTGCCTAGTCCGACCCAGCCGAACTCGTTCGACTGTATGACACGCTCGAGGCTCCCAAATCATCTTCCGTGAATTCTCATCCATCACATGATACTTCCATCTTTAGCTGGCATGACTTTCCGCAACGCCTTCAACCATCCCTGTTGTGCCAACAAATGTTTCATCCATGTCTGCCATAACTCAAGATTTTCAGTCCCGTCGAACTTCTCCACCTCAAACCTAGTACCCGATGGCGCCACAGTTCTTTGTACGGCTGATCCTACGAAAAATTATCCGAGCTTTCCTCACGTGATGCCCAAGTACACAAGCAAAACCTGACGTGGTACACCCTTGTGCACTAATAGCAAATTCCAACCAAAGAACAAAAAATCTTCTGGTCTTCACGTGAAGCAGCTCCTGGCTCAATTCCCGATGCTAGCAATTGCTTTCTTGCCAATTCTCAACTTTCCTGATGTACGTGTATCACTATATGGAACTTTCCGCTAGATTTGGCCTGCCTCCTTGACTCGTCACGAGGCTGCCTGCTGCTGTTTTTATACTGCACCGCAGGTACACTCGTCGCATAGACACGTGTTCTCCCTGGACTCGGTCCGGTTTTGTTTTCCAAACAAATCTCGTATGTACTCCTAGCTCGCACCGTATGCATCGAACTTGCACGGCTCCTCAGCAATCCAGGGCCTTGGGCCACCTCTGGCACGTGCACCTGGGTCGGGTCGCTGCTGCCGTAATTCGCGTACGCCGCCTGACGCTCGCCCGATCGATCCACCTGATCGACCGCCGCGCGTCCCGACTGCTTGCATGCCCATCCGATTTCCGCTACTCCCCGTGATTGCTCATCGCCTTGACGTCTTCCCATCGATCTCAACCGTGCTCATCACGATACCGATCAAAACATCAAACCTGCCTCTAAATCGACAATTATCGGGGTTAAAGGTTAACTTCCATAAAAGTGAATTGTTCTGCTTTAGAAGAGCTAAAGATGAAAAAGAAGCTTACAAATAATTGTTCGGGTGCGAATTGGGGTCTTTACCCTTCACGTATTTGGGTATACCAATCTACCATCGCAAGCTTTCTAACAAAGAATGGAAGTGCATTGAGGATTGATTTGAAAAAAACTAAGCTGCTGGAAGGGCAAGCTTATGTCATACAGAGGTCGACTAATTCTCATTAATTTGATACTCACGAGTGATGAACTAAAACGAAAATACAAACTCGCTAAAGACGGATGCCACATGGGCCCAGATTCTGCAGAACAAGTACCTTCATTCCACAACACTATCCCAGGGGACGGTGAGGCCGACTGATTCGCGTTTTTGGAAAGGACTGATGAGAGTGAAATCAGTCTTTTTCAACAGGACAAAATTTGTAGTTGGAAATGGTACTACCACAAGATTCTGGGAGGATACATGGCTAGGGGAGACGCCCCTTGTTGGAGATCGTTGCAGAAATTAAAATTTTCTATGCATCACCAAGAGCAATCTATGGAGTCTTCTAGCAAAGAGAGGGAAAATAGTGCATCTACATACCCTTGTAGATCGCGAGCGGAAGCGTTCAAGTGAACGGGGTTGATGGAGTCGTACTCGTCGTGATCCAAATCACCGATGACCGAGCGCCGAACGGACGGCACCTCCGCGTTCAACACACGTACGGTTGGGGAAGACGTCTCCTCCTTCTTGATCCAGCAAGGGGAGGGAGAGGTTGATAGAGATCCAGCAGCACGATGGCGTGGTGGTGAAAGCAGCGGGGATCTCGGCAGGACTTCGCCAAGCTCAGCGAGAGGGAGAGGTGTCACGGGAGGGGGAGGGAGGCGCCAGGGGCTTGGGTGCGGCTGCCCTCCCTCCCCCCTCTTTATATAGGGCCCCTGGGGGGGCGCCGGCCCTAGGAGATCCAATCTCCAAGGGGGGGCGGCGGCCAAGGGGGTGGCTTGCCCCCCAAGCCAAGTGGGGCGCCCCTACCCCTAGGGTTTCCAACCCTAGGCGCAGGGGGAGGCCCAAGGGGGCGCACCAGCCCACCAGGGGCTGGTTCCCTCCCACTTCAGCCCATGGGGACCTCTGGGATAGGTGGCCCCACCCGGTGGACCCCCCCGGGACCCTTCCGGTGGTCCCGGTACAATACAGGTGACCCCCGAAACTTTCCCGGTGGCCGAAACTGGACTTCCTATATACAATTCTTCACCTCCAGACCATTCCAGAACTCCTCGTGACGTCCGGGATCTCATCCGGGACTCCGAACAACTTTCGGATTTCCGCATACTAATATCTCTACAACCCTAGCGTCAACGAACCTTAAGTGTGTAGACCCTACGGGTTCGGGAGACATGCAGACATGACCGAGACGACTCTCCGGTCAATAACCAACAGCGGGATCTGGATACCCATGTTGGCTCCCACATGTTCCATGATGATCTCATCGGATGAACCACGATGTCGAGGATTCAATCAATCCCGTATACAATTCCCTTTGTCAATCGGTACGTTACTTGCCCGAGATTCGATCGTCGGTATCCCAATACCTTGTTCAATCTCGTTACCGGCAAGTCACTTTACTCGTACCGTAATGCATGATCCCGTGACCAAACACTTGGTCACATTGAGCTCATTATGATGATGCATTACCAAGTGGGCCCAGAGATACCTCTCCGTCATACGGAGTGACAAATCCCAGTCTCGATTCGTGCCAACCCAACAGACACTTTCGGAGATACCCGTAGTGCACCTTTATAGCCACCCAGTTACATTGTGACGTTTGGCACACCCAAAGCACTCCTATGGTATCCGGGAGTTGCACAATCTCGTGGTCTAAGGAAATGATACTTGACATTTGGAAAAGCTCTAGCAAACGAACTACACGATCTTGTGCTATGCTTAGGATTGGGTCTTGTCCATCACATCATTCTCCTAATGATGTGATCCCGTTATCAATGACATCCAATGTCCATAGTCAGGAAACCATGACTATCTGTTGATCAACGAGCTAGTCAACTAGAGGCTCACTAGGGACATGTTGTGGTCTATGTATTCACACATGTATTACGATTTTCGGATAACACAATTATAGCATGAACAATAGACAATTATCATGAACAAGGAAATATAATAATAACCATTTTATTATTGCCTCTAGGGCATATTTCCAACAATCTCTCACTTGCACTAGAGTCAATAATCTAGTTACATTGTGATGAATCGAACACCCATAGAGTTCTGGTGTTGATCATGTTTTGCTCTAGGGAGAGATTTAGTCAACGGATCTGCTACATTTAGGTCCGTATGTACTTTACAAATATCTATGTCTCCATTTTGAACATTTTCACGAATGGAGTTGAAGCGACGCTTGATATGCCTGGTCTTTCTGTGAAACCTGGGCTCCTTGGCAAGGGCAATAGCTCCAGTGTTGTCACAGAAGAGAGTCATCGGGCCCGACGCATTGGGAATAACTCCTAGGTCGGTAATTAACTCCTTCACCCAGATTGCTTCTTGTGCTGCCTCTGAGGCCGCCATGTATTCCGCTTCACATGTAGATCCCGCCACAACGCTTTGCTTGCAACTGCACCAGCTTACTGCCCCACCATTCAAAATATACACGTATCCGGTTTGTGACTTAGAGTCATCCAGATCTGTGTCGAAACTAGCATCGACGTAACCCTTTATGACGAGCTCTTCGTCACCTCCATAAACGAGAAACATATCCTTAGTCCTCTTCAGGTACTTCAGGATATTCTTGACCGCTGTCCAGTGTTCCATGCCGGGATTACTTTGGTACCTTCCTACCAAACTTATGGCAAGGTTTACATCAGGTCTGGTACACAGCATGGCATACATAATAGACCCTATGGCCGAGGCATAGGGGACGACACTCATCTTTTCTCTATCTTCTGCCGTGGTCGGGCATTGAGCCGTGCTCAATTGCACACCTTGCAATATAGGCAAGAACCCTTTCTTGGACTGATCCATATTGAACTTCTTCAATATCTTGTCAAGGTACGTACTTTGTGAAAGACCAATGAGGCGTCTTGATCTATCTCTATAGATCTTGATGCCTAATATATAAGCAGCATCTCCAAGGTCCTTCATTGAAAAACACTTGTTCAAGTAGGCCTTTATGCTTCCCAAGAATTCTATATCATTTCCCATCAACAGTATGTCATCCACATATAATATGAGAAATGCTACAGAGCTCCCACTCACTTTCTTGTAAACACAGGCTTCTCCATAAGTCTGTGTAAACCCAAACGCTTTGATCATCTCATCAAATCGAATGTTCCAACTCCGAGATGCTTGCACCAGCCCATAGATGGAGCGCTGGAGCTTGCATACCTTGTTAGCATTCTTAGGATCGACAAAACCTTCCGGCTGCATCATATACAATTCTTCCTTAAGAAAGCTGTTAAGGAATGCCGTTTTGACGTCCATTTGCCATATCTCATAATCATAGAATGCGGCAATTGCTAACATGATTCGGATGGACTTCAGCTTCGCTACGGGTGAGAAAGTCTCATCTTAGTCAACCCCTTGAACTTGTTGATAACCCTTAGCGACAAGTCGAGCCTTATAGATGGTCACATTACCATCCGCGTCTGTCTTCTTCTTAAAGATCCATTTATTTTCTATGGCTCGCCGATCATCGGGCAAGTCAGTCAAAGTCCATACTTCGTTTTCATACATGGATCCTATCTCGGATTTCATGGCTTCTAGCCATTTGTCGGAATCTGGGCCCGCCATTGCTTCTTCATAGTTCGAAGGTTCACCGTTGTCTAACAACATGATTTCCAAGACAGGGTTGCCGTACCACTCTGGCGCGGAACGTGTCCTTGTGGACCTACGAAGTTCAGTAGGAGCTTGATCCGAAGTACCTTGATCATCATCATCATTAACTTCCTCTCTAGTCGGTGCATTCACCACAGGAACATTTTCCTGAGCTGCGCTACTTTCCGCTTCAAGAGGCAGTACTTCATCAAGCTCTACCTTCCTCCCACTTACTTCTTTCGAGAGAAACTCTTTCTCCAGAAATGATCCGTTCTTAGCAACAAAGATCTTGCCTTCGGATCTGAGGTAGAAGGTATACCCAATGGTTTCCTTAGGGTATCCTATGAAGACGCATTTCTCCGACTTGGGTTCGAGCTTTTCAGGTTGAAATTTCTTGACATAAGCATCGCATCCCCAAACTTTTAGAAACGACAGCTTAGGTTTCTTCCCAAACCATAATTCATACGGTGTCGTCTCAACGGATTTCGACGGAGCCCTATTTAAAGTGAATGCGGCAGTCTCTAAAGCATAGCCCCAAAATGAGAGCGGTAGATCGGTAAGAGACATCATAGATCGCACCATATCCAATAGAGTGCGATTACGACGTTTGGACACACCATTTCGCTGAGGTGTTCCAGGCGGCGTGAGTTGTGAAACTATTCCACATTTCCTTAAGTGTGTGCCAAATTCGTGACTCAAATATTCCCCTCCACGATCTGATCGTAAGAACTTTATTTTTCTGTCACGTTG